>NW_004798126.1:4974-11440 GCF_000002075.1 Aplysia californica | reverse complement strand
GGTTCTTCCCATTTTTTTCCCCACCCCCCCGCCCCCTTATATAATAAAGTGCAGTGCTCCCGGAGGTCCTCGCTCTTAATCCTCTCTCTCGCAAGAGCATCGCGTGCTTCTTAGAGTATCAAAAACGTTTGTTTTTTCTATCTGATTGTAAAATGGGAGTCTCTTCCGTTTCTTTAAAAACATGATTTTGCGTTGGTCGTCTGGTTGGATGTTTTCTTTTGTGTCTCCTTTCCCCTCTCTTAGCGGTTTTCCGAGCGAGGGAGAGAGAGAGAGAGAGAGAGAGAGAGAGAGAGAGAGAGAGAGAGTCTGTATCTGTAAGAGAGAGAGAGAGCCCAAAGGGGGGGGAGAGATAAGATTGGGGGGGGGGGGGTAGGGAAAGGGGGGGGGGGTGTCAAGAGAGATAGAAAGAGGCTGAGAGCTATAGGGAGAGAGGGGGTGACATCTAACACACACACACACACACACACACACACACACACACACACACAAGAATATATATACATGTAATAATACACGTATTTATATGTATATATCCAGGTCACATAGCACCTTTTAGCAGGACAGAACCTCCCCAGTGGACTTATCTATGTGTATTCGAACGTGATAGCACCTCGTCCAGTAACTGTGGTGATGGCGAGGGTGGACAGTGGTCAGTTTGTGTCAACAAGGACGTGCCAGGAACTGTCTCAAGGCCCAGGATAAATTGAACAGGTTATCTCAGCCCACTGGTCAACAGCACCGGAAATGTGGAACGATTACCGTCCATTCTGAGGCCATACTAGATCTAACCAACTATTGAATCAAGTGGTTCGGTCATCTGATGAGGGAGTCCCCCAAAGTCAACAAGCTGCTCTAGCATACAAAAACTATAACTAGATCTATAACTATAACTCAAAGGAGATTTTTTGGGGTGGGGGTGAGGGGGGGGGGGGGGGGGGTGGGTAAGTGTTTTACAGCGCTCGCAACTGAATAAGGTCATATGTGCGCGCGGGACACATTAAACACTTTCATTTGGTTGGAAATATTGAATTTTGCCCGGGTGGCAGCCAAAGCCTACTCTTATCGATTTTGGACCTCCGTGGGATCTTTAACGTGCACAACTTGCACACGGGACCTCTTAGATTTTTCGCCCTTGTCCGAGAAGGCTAGGTGTAGATCCTTCCTACCAGAAGATCAGGGGTATGGCTGAAAGACAGCAGTAAGAAGGAGCCAAGGAGTAGCAGTAGAAAGTCTGCAGAAAGAGTCAGGAGCCCAGAGGAGGGGGCAAAGGAGGTGAGGGGGTGGGGGCAGAAAGTGGAGACGAAAGCAGACGACTGAACATTGCTAGAGAGCAAGAAAGGAGGTGAAAGGAGACAATTTTAGAGAGGATAATGATTTCGTCGATACCCTGATTCGAACCCGGGACCTTTAAATGAGTGGTAAACACCTCAAGCTCTAGGCCACGGGAGCCCCCAAAAGAGTCGAGGATACAAGAGCAGGTGTAATTTAAATTAAAAAGTAATAAATGCGAAAAGAAAAAAAACCCACACACACTTTCTCTTACAACAGTAACTTCTCTCTCTCTCTCTTCTCTCTCTCTCTCTCTCCCCTCTCTCTCTCTCTCTCTCTCTCTCTCTCTCTCTCTCTCTCTCTCTCTCTCTCTCTCTCTCTCTAGCCTCTCCCGCCTCCCCCCTCTCTCTCTCACACACAAATTTGTCTGTCTGTTTTAAACACAATACACCCATGACTACTCAAAACATGCTTTTCTAAACAAAATGCCGTCATCGCCTCTGTAAAATATTTTTTGCTTCGTTACGTTCCACAAATAAACGTTCTTTTTCAGTTTTCTTTATTTCTACTCTCTGCATTAATTTTTTAATTTTTAAAACCCATGTCAAGGAGGAGATTGACCCTGCTCTTTTTAATTTTAAGTTTCCTATTCAATATTACATTCTACTCTTTGGATAAACTTTGAACGACAGTGTGTGTGTGTGTGTGTGTGTGTGTGTGTGTGTGTGTGTGTGTGTGTGTGCGTGCGCGCGTATACGCAGGTATTTCGAGGACGAAGTTTTCCACAAAAATCAGGTGTATTGTTTTTTACTTGAGACTTCTCGGCAGCCTTTTTTCTATTGTGATTTTCCCTTCGTAAACAAAATACCACAGGCCGACGCCACGCCCTTGAATAAGGACAAAACGCATATTTAAATAACAGTGCAGAATAAAAGTGCGGTGCAAAATTCTGTAGGCCTATGTCACAAATGCCATTTTAACTCTTTAAGCACGTAGAGGACACATGACATGCGTGCAATCAGCAGCAGAGCAGAGCAGAGCAGAGCAGAGCAGAGCAGAGCAGTGCAGGGCAGAACAAAGCAGGGTATAGTAGAGCAGAGCAAAGCAAAGCAGAGCAGAGCAGAGCGAATGCATTTTTTAGGCACATTTCAAACCATAATATACAAATCATCAAAAACATGAGCTTGCTTGTTTCATGGTTTCATGGTATAAATACATGTATATTTATATGTTGTTGCCGATCTTTAAAATTTTCAGGTAAAGAAAACAAAATGGACAAATCTGTGATTGAATAATGAAGTTATGCCTCACTCTAGAGCATAATGACATCGTCGGAGTAGCAAGCAATCCACGTAAAGGTCATTTTGGTGACGGTGCCCTTTACATCAGAGGCAAAACAATAATTTTTGTTGTGTTTTTCTTATCAGGAATTATGAAACGCAAGAATTCTATAAGTAAGCCCGGACCATAGCATTAAACTACATTTTGGTGTAGTTGAAAGGAACATCTTTGATACAGCTGTGGGAGAATAAAGAAACAAATTGAACCGTTTCCAAATTTGGACTTCATAAATGGATTGCTTGCGCCACCGACGACATTCAAGCGTTGTCCAAAGACCAGAACGCACCACTTCAATAATTTCAAACGTTTTTTTTTTCTCTCGCGTATCTGAAGCATAGACTTATTGTAATCTTAGATCGTCTACTCGCTACCTCAGAAGCACAAAGTTCTATCTGCTCAGAAAAAAAAATAGTTTTGAGAAATTTGACGTAAAAAATTAGTTTCACAACATGACAAGCTTTTTCGAATGCAATTCTTTGAATATTTTGATAACGACTCTGAATAATCGTACACTTTTTATAGAGCAGTTAGAACTTTTGGTTTCGGACCTCATGGTTTTAGTAACTCGAAACGACTAAAGATGTCAGATAGAACTTTGTAATTCTGAGGTAGCGTACAGTCATGACCGGTGCTCTCTGCTCTTTATAAAAACTTTGCTGTGAAACGTTCGCACCACGAGCTGCACCATTATGCCCAAACCAAGGAGGTTAACAATAACTACGGTAGGCTACTCGGCCCTAACGTAAACCAAAACACCAGTCGCGCTATAGTCGAGTGTGTGTGGCACCTTCACCCCTTGCCCTTCATTTGACTAAAACTGAGTGAAATAATGCACGCCATGGTGAGCTGAAAGTACCCCAAAGTAGATGATATAGGATATTATAATACGTCTGTGATCTGACAGAAGAGTTTTGAACCATTAATTTTGTTTAAAAAAAAAAGTAAAGTTGTTCCAGCATCTGATCCGGCCAATGGGGATTGCCTTGTTAGAGAGACAACTTCCTGGGCCTTCGGCATATTGTGGTAGGGTGACCAGTTCCTTTCCACGCCGCCTGTACTTCCCCAACTCGAAGTCAGGTACCCATTACTGCTGGGCGGACAGGAGGGGGCGAAAAAAAATCCGTGTCCGAACCGATGCTCTGACCCGGACTTTCCGCATCGGAGACAAGAGCACTAACCGCTTCACCACCGCACCCTCGAACTATTTTGTAGTTAGTGCCAAATCATAGAAATGAAGATGTAAGTTATTGTAAGAGCAGTTGTTGGTGCGGAGTTCTTCCTTCCTGACTTTCATAGAAGGGGGACGGAAAACGGCGCAAGTTTTACCATGTTATGCTACGTTTTACACAATAAGCCGCTCTCCTATGGATGGCAAATTGCGCAGGTTTTTGAGTGTGGTATCGATTCTGAGGTAGCTGTTGTCGAATCGGTACTGCGACCTTGACTATGATCAAAGATAGTACAAGACAAGATGGGCCACTTCTCTCTTTGAGCCAATTAAAAAAGTGTCCTCAAAATTTGGTGGCGCCCTCTTCACAAAAGCGCACTCTTTGCGAACAGCCAGAAGAAGAATAGGAATAGCAAATCAAAGTGAAACTAGCAAGTTTTGGGACAAATTTCGGAAGAACGCTTTTTAAAAATGATTACGCTGACAAAAAACCTCTTCCGGAGGAAAAGGAGATGGTTTTCTTCGTTTAATTTGACTTTAGAATGAATTTTTAAAAACTCAAGTAGGGTAACTCTGTTCGCAAAGAGTGCGCTTTTGTGAAGAGGGCGCCACCAAATTTTGAGGACACTTTTTTAATTGGCTCAAAGAGAGAAGTGGCCCATCTTGTTATGTACTATCATTGCTATGATTAAGTGTTCACTGAAAACAGTTCAAGTAATAGACCTTCCTTACTACCAGGTTGGGTTGGTGGGGGGAGAGGGGGGGTAGGGGGGTGGGGGTACAATATATAGCTCAAAATAGTCCGGTGAGTTTGTCTCAGAAGAACCATAAAATAAGGAAATATATCACCGGCCCTGTATAAATAGGCCCAATGTAATTTAGTCGTGCCCAAGAAGAAACAAAGAAAGGAGGTTTTCATGACGGAGAAAGGACGAAAAGGGCTCCTACACAGAGGCTCTCACTACAGACTGGCAGAAGTTTGCAAGAAAAGTACACGGTGGAGGTGCACAAGAAAAGATTGTACTGCCACTATCACAACAGATCCAGGGCACAACACCATACTGAAATCTGGAAAAGAGCACAGTCTTCAACCGCCATCGGAGCATGGAGAGGAAATGTGAGCAGCTAGAAACAGTCTCAAACGAAAAGCGATTGAACAGTGAACTGAGCGACCATCCAAGCTTGTTTTTTCCTGAAAAATGACCAGTTAATATCAGTCTTGATAATTGGCTAATGGAAGAGGTCTACTACTTCAACTTATAAAGCTTACATATAAATATAGTTTCAAGTCAATACTGTGTCGAATATCTAAGAAATACTCGATTCCAAAAATCCCTGCGCAATTTTCCTACAGGTTTTGGAAAACTCCTTTGAACTTTTTGACAGTAGGATTAAAAACCTGCGCAATTCTCCGCCGCCCTCAGAGAAACCCAATGAACAAAATGGTTTGGCCTCTCACGAATGCTTACAACACTAGGTTAGGTTCCCGGACTACAAACGGAGAGATAGACCACAAGAAAGATTAGTTTTAGTTAGAGTTTTACGGCACTTGCAATACAAATAGGTCATAGTCATATAAGTGCCGAAGATTAGAGGTGTTACATACAAAGACGCGCGCTTATATGACTTTTGGCAGTTGTGAGCACCGTATAACTTTTACTAAACGAAAACTAAAACATACAAAGAAAAGAAGGAGAAGAGAGACACACCAGATGCTTGATAGGAGAAAGAAGGAGCAGACGAAATTAAAACACCCGCCAATCACCCACCGAAAAAGATGGATAGAGGGAATCAAGGAAAAAGAACACAAAAAAACACAACAAACCCAACAAAACAATATTTCAATGGAAAAAATGTAGAGTTTGGCATACAACAGAAAAATGCAACGGTAACAGAGGATATATAAGACTAAGTAGAAGAAAAGAAAGCTAAATCTTTGACCACACGTCAGCCGCGCCAAACTCGGGGTTCAGAAAAGTGCTACAGGAAGTCACATTGCCGGGGTCGGAAGTTCAGCCAACTCTTTGTTTTAATACAATGGATGCAGACCCAGAATATGATGTAGGCCCAGCTGTAATCTGTTCTACTTCTTGGGAATACAAGGAAATATGTTATGTATTTGTACGGCCTTTTATATGGGAATGTCAAGCACAAATCTATCCATGTGGTGTAGTGCTTGCTTAGGTGCTTTGCCAATGCACACAGAAGTCTTTGGTTCAATTCCTGTGTGGGGAGAATATTTTAAATCGAGTATGTCGGCCTATATGCTGGGACCGACCCCTCCAACCGGCAGGGTCGTAGCCCGCCTCCTAAACGATCTAAATTGTGTGGAAGATCTGAGGGAATAAAAACACATACATTAATAAAACACAAATATTATACGTTAATCTGTTTACTCTCATCCAGGTATATGTTTATAACATGTGCGTGTCAAATTGTCTGATTGTTTCTCCCTCCTCCTCCCCTCTCTCCTCTCTCTCTCCCACTCCCTACCCCCCTCTCGCTATCATTCCCTCTTTCTCTTTCCTCTCCCCACCCCTCTCTCCTATTTCCCTCACCCACCCCTATTCCCACTTCAATTATCTGGTTCCGAGCTTATCCGAACTCTCCCTCAACCACTCCCCGGTTATTCCAGCAAGACCTGCATGTTCCCGAGACAATTTATAACGGCTTTCTCGAGCAAACAAT
>NW_004798126.1:0-1371 GCF_000002075.1 Aplysia californica | reverse complement strand
TCTCTCTCTCTCTCTCTCTCTCTCTCTCTCTCTCTCCAATTTTAAACGAAAACACGCACGTACACAAGCGTACAAACACACGATTTTTCATTTATTTTCTTTCTCTGTTTCTTTCTCTCCTTTCATAAACCCCTTTTCGAATTTATTTGTATCATATTTCTTTTCTTCTCCCACATTATCTGTTTTCAAATCTTGTCCCAGAGAGACGAATAAGGGAGACAAAGAAAAAAGAATTTTATTATAATCTTTTTTTTCTTTAAGGGTGAACATTTCTCCCCTTTGCACCTACTCAAAATCTGCATGCTTTTCTTCAACCGGTGCTGGTTTCATGGACAGAAAAGACCCATAGAAATGTGATCATGCGGATCGGGTGTTTCCCTGGGAGTCATAACGGTACACCCACAGGGGCGTCTAGCCTTAATGTGTCCACTGTGGCTGTCTGTCTGTCTGTCTGCCTGCCTGTCTGCCTGTCTGCCTGTCTGCAGGTAACGGTTCTTCTACAACAACCGTTTGAAAGCAAAACAGAACATTTGAAACAAAAACAAAAATCAAAACAAACAAAAACAGCCCTACAATTTGGGAGCAAAACTGGCTTTTTCCAAACAGAACTTTGAAAGTAAAAACAACATTTTAAAAGCAAAACAGAAGATTAAATGCGAAATTTGACTTTGAAAGCAAAACAGAAGTTAAGAAAGCAAAAGAGAACTTTGCAGGCAATATTGAACTTTACAAGCAGAACAAAACTTTTGAAGCAAAACAGTACTTACTTTCAAAAGAAATTTAAAGGCAAAATCAAACTTTGAAAGCTGAACATAACTTTGGATAGGAAGCAAAACAGAACTTTGAAAGCAAATTAAAACTTTGAAAGCAAAATGAAATTTGAATGCAAATTGAACTTAAAACAGAATAGAGAACTTTGAAAGCAAAATATAACGTTGAGGGCAAAACAGATCTTTAAAAGCAGAACAAAACTTTGCATTGGAAGAAAAAGAAAATTTTGGAAACAAAATAAGACTTTGACAAAAAAGCAACCCCAACAGAGCTGGGAAAAAAATTACAACAAATGGCACATCATCTTTGGCAGTTGTGTTTCTTCACGTTGTCTTCTGGGAGATAGTTGGTCACATCTGAGGTTTGAAAAGGATGCTTTAGAAGTGTAGTTGGGGGTGGGGTGAGCAGAGTGTATGGTATGCGGTGTGATTAGCTCCAGGTAAAGTAAAAATTTTATGGTCTTTACAACACAAATAGGTCATATAAAGACCAAAGATTAGAGGTGTCACTCTCAGGAAGTAGCATACAAAGAAAAAAAATGCGGAGCGATAAGGAAGATAGATGTTTGAAAGGAAAGAAAGAACAAATCACACCCGAACA
>NW_004798125.1:307614-312473 GCF_000002075.1 Aplysia californica | reverse complement strand
ACACACACAGCCACACGTGTGCAGGCCGCCCATCCGACCCCGACACACGCCAGAGTAGACACGTGCGGTACTCGTGTCAACAGCCCACAACGCATGCGTTGTTATGAAAAAAAAAAATCCGTTGATTGGTCGCATGCAGTGAATAATGGGTGGTTTCCGGGAATAGATAATTTTCGTTCTGGGGAAAAAATGAGAGAAGCCACGTTTGCGGGGGCTGTAGACCCTGGAGGCGACCTCGTTGAATCCCAGCTCGCTGATTTAAGTGCTAGTTGAATCCAGGTTATTTAAATTGATTTTAAAGAAGAAAAAAAAACGGGGAATCTAACTCATCTCGTTGAATCCGAGTTCTCGTTGAATCCAAGTTCCACTGTACTTTTAGTTGGTAGGAAATTTTGAATTTGGCCCGGGTGGCGGCCGAAGCCTACTCTTATCGATAGTAGATCACCAAGGGATCTTTAACGTACGCAACTTACACATGGGCCCTGCGAGATTTTATGCCCTTGTCCGTGAAGGCTAGGTGTAGATTTTTCCTACCAGAAGATCAGGGGTGTGGCAAAAAGACAGCTGTAAGAAGGAGTCAAGGAGTAGCAGTAGAAAGGCTGCAGAAAGAGTCCGGAGCCCAGAGGAGGGGGCAAAGGAGGAGAGGGGGGAGGGGGCAGAAAGAGGAGACGAAAGCAGACGACAGAATATTGCTAGAGTAAGAGAGCAGGAACGGAGGTGAAAGGAGACAATTTGAGAGAAGAAAATTTTTCGGTCGCTACCCGGATTCGAACCCGGGACCTTTGAATGAGAGGTCAACACCTTAACCTCTAGGCCACGAGAAAAAGTTTGACGTCAATACTATTGATGAACAAGTTTGAGCGGGTGTGGGCCGCTTTAGCTCCTAGGGCCCGATTGGCCTACCATGACTTTTGACTTTTGGGCTTTCCATTTTATTTGTCCTTGTTGTTTTTGGTTTTTCTTTTGTGTTATTTTTTTCTTTTCATAACTGCTTCCGTCCGTACATTTCTGTGTGGGTCTTTACTGTGAAATCTTTTATATATTTGAAACATCAAAGCACAACGACAATATTGTCAATATATGTAAATTTATCTAAATCCGCAGCTTCCACAAGGGCATAGAAAGTCTTTGAAAGTCACCCAACGTTGGACAATCATTTTCTCGCTAATTTCATCCCTGACACGTACTGTAGTACACAGCGATCCCCACCTTCTTCAATCGCAAAAAATATACCTTGACTTCTTCTGTTCAAGATCGATAGATTGACATATATTTGCTGGGGAGGAAATTAATTGCCTCACTAACTAGATCTTGATACAGTGGGTGTCGCATTCAACAAGGTTGCCGGGACTGGCTTGTTGTCCTCGTTGGATCCGACCTCTCGTTGAACGTGACTGAGGCTAAAGGGAAAAAAAAGAGACAAGTTATTATATTACACGATGTACCAATACCAGAAATTAAAAAAGTTGTTCCCCCTGATGACGAAAATCTCAAACATCACCAGTGCCATTGTGTTTGAGCTGTGTTCTCACCGTCATTTCTGCATTTTAAAATTTGTTTTTCCGCAACACTTCCTCTAGTGTGGAGACGTACCCTCTCACATCTAGGCCTAGATATATAAAGTAAAGGCGGGAGCTTGGACTTTCAGATCAGGGGCAGAAAAGAATTTTTTTTTAAAGATGAAGGTCTCGATCTAGACCTACCCATCCAGAGTTCATCCAGTTTCACACAGCTCGCATGGCGTTCCCACCCACCCCCTCCCATCCCTACCGTAGGCTAACCCTCGCCCATCCTCTTGGCTTTGGGGCCCATTATTAGGAGGCACACTAGATCTCTAGCAATACAATGTGTTAGGAATCGGTGATGGGCCTTGTGCTCCGTGTGAGATGGAGAGAAAGGAGAAAAATTCTTCGCTTTTGGGGCCGCTAACTGACTGCTTTTATTTTTGGTTATCGCGACCTCGTTGAAAGCGACTTCAGTCTGTTTGCAACCTCGTTGGAGCCGACGTACATTTACAAAGAGATATAGAGGGAAAAATCGGGGATTAAGGATTGTCTCGTTGGAGCCGACTTCTCGTTGAATGTGACCTCGTTGAATGCGACACCCACTGTATATCATATACTCTATGTGCCTTTCTCGCCGAAGACGTTCAATTTTTTCTTTTCTTTCTTTTTTTCAATGCACGTAGGTCAAGTAGTGTGAGGTGTTCACAATCACACGGCCTCTATCCACACAGCACCATTCACAATCACACGGCCTCTATCGACACAGCACCATTCACAATCACACGTCCTCTATCCACACAGCACCATTCACAATCACACGGCCTCTATCCACACAGCACTGTTCACAATCACACGGCCTCTATCGACACAGCACTGTTCACAATCACACGGCCTCTATCGACACAGCACCATTCACAATCACACGGCCTCTATCCACACAGCACTGTTCACAATCACACGGCCTCTATCGACACTGCACTGTTCACAATCACACGGCCTCTATCCACACAGCACCATTCACAATCACACGGCCTCTATCCACACAGCACCATTCACAATCACACGGCCTCTATCGACACAGCACTGTTCACAATCACACGGCCTCTATCGACACAGCACTGTTCACAATCACACGGCCTCTATCGACACTGCACTGTTCACAATCACACGGCCTCTATCCACACAGCACCATTCACAATCACACGGCCTCTATCCACACAGCACCATTCACAATCACACGGCCTCTATCGACACAGCACTGTTCACAATCACACGGCCTCTATCGACACAGCACTGTTCACAATCACATGGCCTCTATCGACACTGCACTGTTCACAATCACACGGCCTCTATCGACACTGCACTGTTCACAATCACACGGCCTCTATCCACACAGCACTGTTCACAATCACACGGCCTCTATCCACACAGCAACATTCACAATCACACGGCCTCTATCCACACAGCACCATTCACAATCACACGGCCTCTATCCACACAGCAACATTCACAATCACACGGCCTCTATCCACACAGCCCGCAGCCGTGTGCATGAAGCAGATCAGGCGTTGATGGACAGGGATGGAGCTCCCAGCATACACTAACCAAAGTAAAGTTGTTCCCACATCCGATCCAGACATTGGAGATTGCCTTGTCAGTGAGACAACTTCCTGGGCCTTCAGCATATATTTGTGGTAGGGTGGTCAGTTCCTTTCCACGCCGCCTTTACTTCCCCAACTCGACAAAGTCAGGTACCCATTACTGCTGGCTGGGCAGGAGGGGGCGAAAAAAATCAGAGTCCGAACCGAGGCTCGAACCCGGACTTTCCGCTTCGGAGACGAGCGCACTAACCGCTCCGCCACCGCACCCTCACTACTACTATTACTACTACTACTACTACGAGCAAAATGCCCAAGTCTCAACCAATCGAAAGGCAGATCATATTCCGGAATGGCGTGCGAAGCGGCATTGGTCTCGCCGCCGCCTTCTTCATCCTATATGCCTTCGTGCCCATCCCAGTCCCGCCCCTTCCCAGAATGATTGACAGGCTGGTGTACACGCTCCGCCTCCAGAGCTTCTCGGTGCTCACGTTGATTGGCGGGGTCCTGATCGTGTCCCTGCAGCGCTACTTCACCATCGCCGTGGACCCAATCAACGGGCGGGGCGAGCACCACGTGGCTGTCAGCACTCGCTACCTCACCAACACCGTGGAGCAGTTCCTCATCAGCTTTGTGGGACAGATGGTCCTCACCACCTACCTACCGGAGAGACAGATGAAAGTCATCCCCATCCTCGTCGCTTTCTTCGTCTTCGGCCGCGTCTCCTTCTACCTGGGCTACCGGAAGTCCTACCTCAACCGGACCCTGGGCTACGTGGCCACGTTCGGCGTCAGCGCGGTCTTGTGGCTGTTCCTCACGTGTCTTGTGGTGTCCAGTCTATTCACGTGACACCAGGACTTGGAAGGCTACATGGCAAAGGAACGTGGCAACACGGCAACATAGCCACGTGATAACCGGATGGTTCGGGTACATCGCCACGTTTGAGGTCAGCGTGGTCTTGTGGCTGTTCCTCACGTGTCTCGAGGTATCCAGTCTATTCACGTGACACCAGGACTTGGCTACATTATTTTGTACATACATGGCTACACGACACCAGAGCTACACGATAACAGGACAGTTGGCTACATCGCCACGTTTGAGGCCAGCGTGGTCTTGTGGCTGTTCCTCACATGTCTTGTCGTGTTGACCGTTGACGTGTTGGTCTGTTCACGTGACATCAGAACTTGGCTACATGGCTACATGGCAAAGAAACGTGGCCACATGGCAACGACGATGGTTGGCTACGTGGCCGCGTTTGGCGTCAGCGTGGTCTTGTGGCTGCTTTGCCACGTGTCTCGTTGTACTCACGTGACATGCGGAAATTGGGTAGGCTACATGGCTACACGACACTGGAACTTGGCTACACGACAACAGAACTTGGCTACATGACAACAGAACGTGGCTACATGACAACAGAACGTGGCTACATGACAACAGAACGTGGCTACATGACAACAGAACGTGGCTACATAGCTACGTAGCTTTACATGACAACAGAACTTGGCTACATGACAACAGAACTTGGCGACATGGCTACACGACAACAGAACGTGGCTACATGACAACAGAACTTGGTTACATGACAACACATGACAACAGAACGTGGCTACATGACAACCGAACGTGGCTACACGACAACAGAACGTGGCTACATGACAACAGAATTTGGCTACATGGCTACGTAGCTTTATATGACAACAGGACGGTTGGCTACCTAGAGACGTTTAGCGTCAGCGTTGCCATGAGAGAGAGAGAG
>NW_004798125.1:299384-306288 GCF_000002075.1 Aplysia californica | reverse complement strand
GGATGTACAAGTCTATGTAGAGGGCAATGACATCCGATCTAGGATGTACAAGTCTATGTAGAGGGCAATGACATCCGATCTAGGATGTACAAGTCTATGTAGAGGGCAATGACATCCGATCTAGGATGTGCAAGTCTATGCAGATAGCAATGTCATTACCCGATTTAGGATATATTACTAATATTAGAGTACAAGTCTATTTAGAGAGCAATGTCATTACCCGATCTAGGATATATATATCAGAGTACAAGTCTATGGAGAGAGCAATGTCATTAACCGATCTAGGATATATATATTAGAGTACAAGTCTATGCAGAGAGCAAAGAGTGGCAGCCATGACAGTGTCCGGTCTATGTTTTCCACCTATTTATAAAAAGCTTATTACATGATCTCTATAGTCCGGTCAAAAATTCGGGGCACAACTTATCCTCAAATATCTTTTCAACGCGGGAATCAATGTCACTCATACTTTGCACAGCAGATTGTATCAATTTGTCTTAACTTAATAATTTTTCCACAACAATCGAGGCTATAATAATATTTTAAAAGTTTTCTTCATATATATAAAATACTACATGTACAAATTCTCTTTCACTTGGAAAATGGAATTGTTCACAGAACTCCCCGCTTCTCACACACATTTTGTAGACGCATATATATGGGTTACGTCACAGTTCACCAATGACACTTTTTAGTGGCAAGACTTGTTACATGTACAAGAAATTCATTTTATAGTGAACGCTTTTCTACACTAAAAGTTATAAAAACATGCGTTCAATATAAACACAAGTTCGCCATTACCAAAAAATGACGGACGTGCTTGTAAAAATACAAGCGAAATTATCCCAGCCGTAAACCTTTTAAAGTTAAACTGTCCCCGTCGTTTTATGCAAGAAAAACTCTGAAATTATGCAAATTGAGCCTAAAAATGTGAAATTATGCGATTCTGTTAATTTTAACAAAGAATGGTAAAGGAAAATAATCAGAAATTATGCAAAAAATTATCAAATTTTGCTAAATTATGCGGGGTGCATAAAACCCCGGGGACAGGTTAAACTTAAAGTCTGTAGAAACCACCCACTGGGATTTTTGATTAATTAGTATTTATAATTGAAGGAATTTTCTAGAATAGAGCTAACACTACAAACAGGTGTAGGCCTACATAAATAAACATTGATTTGTTACGAGACAAATCGCTTCATGTCATTTAGTTTTTTCGTTTTCTTAGTAAGAGTTTTACGGCACTTGCAACACAATAAGGTCATATAAGTGCCGAAGATTAGAGGTGTTACAAGAGAGTAACAAACACAAAAAAGAAAGAGGGGAGATAAAGACGATAGATGTTTGAAAGGAAAGAAGAAGCAGACCACACCAGAGCACCCGCCAACCTACATGTCCCTGTACATTGCAAAAGTTTAAGAGTTTTTAAAAAGTTTCAGTGGAGGTTTAACGGTGCTCGCAACTGCATAAGGTCATAATATGAGCGCCAGAAGATTAGAGGTGTTACAAGAGAGTAACAAGCATAAAAAAAGAAGTAGGGGAGATAAGAGTTCGTGTTCGATAGTAAATGAGATATTTGACGATAAGTTGCGCCACAAATCTTTGACTGCACTAGGGTTCTGAAGCAATATTTTGTCTGTGTTTTTGCGCATGTGTACAGATGACTACTATCTTGTTTGTTTTCTATTGGGAGAGCATCTGCGTGTGGATGTGAGTGTGTGTGAGTGTGTGTGTGTGTGTGTGTGTGTGTGTGTGTGTGTGTGTGTTTGTGAGCGAGTGTGTCTGTCTACTGTCTGTGTTTCTGTGTGAGTGTGTCTGTGCAAGTGTATATGTGTTTTGTGTGTGTGCATATATCTCTGTGTGTGTTTTTGTGTATCTATGCGTTTGTGTGTGTTTCAGTGTGAGTGTGTGTTTGTGTGTGTGTTTCTCTATGATGTGAGTCTGTGCATGTATCTGGGTGTGTGCGTCCGTGTGTGTGTCTGTATATTATATATATGTGTGTGAGTGTGAGTGAGTGTGTGTGTGTGTGAGTGAGTGTGTGAGTGAGTGTGCGTCTGCCTGGTTTTATTCTTCTGATTGTTCCACAATGAATTTCCATATCCTTTCTGATTGAAAAGAAGTTGACAAAAATCTAACAATTAAAAAGGTTTGGAAACGAAAATAGCAGTTGTGTTCTTGATCATACTTGATGAATGTTGATAACAACAACAACAACAGTAATAGCAATAATAATAATAACAGTGATATAGATGATAATGATAATCATTATAATAATAATATTAATGATAACAATAATAATAATAACAACAATAGGCTACTACTACTACTACATGTTCTACTACTACTACAACTACCACCAGTAACACCCTCTTACCACCCACACAGACAGAAACAACAGAGGGAAAGAAAAGTAAAGAAATAGGACCTACCAGTGACACCCTCCTACCACCCACACAGACAGAAACAACAGAGGGAAAGAAAAGTAAAGAAATCGGACCTACCAGTGACACCCTCCTACCACCCACACAGACAGAAACAACAGAGGGAAAGAAAAGTAAAGAAATAGGACCTACCAGTGACACCCTCCTACCACCCACACAGACAGAAACAACAGAGGGAAAGAAAAGTAAAGAAATAGGACCTACCAGTGACACCCTCCTACCACCCATACATACAGAAACAACAGAGGGAAAGAAAAGTAAAGAAATAGGACCTACCAGTGACACCCTCCTACCACCCACACACACGCAAAACTTGAGGTGTACTACCTGTACCAAAAACATTGTTTTTAATCACTGTTTTGGCAAATGGAAATGTTGGGTTGTTGGTTTTTTAAATTCTTTGCAGCAAACCATGATACCTGTTACGTAGGCCTAAAATATAAAATAGCTCTCTGTTCTGTAAAGCTCAACATCTGGATCTATCTTCTGCTCAAACTGGCCAATTTTCATAAAAATCTAACTTAAAAAGGTACAGAGTAAATCTAATTTGATTTTGAAAGAGGTAAAAAAAATTATTTTTTTTTAAAACAAAAAACCCACACACAAAACTGGCAGGCAGCGACTTGGACTTGGAGCTAAGAAGAAGCCGGCAGCGACTAAGTCGTAGAACTGGTCGCTTTTACTTTTACTTTTAAAGACAAGATTAAAGCTAACCCAGATTTTGCTGGGGTTTCCAGAAATCTTGACCTCATACACCAAAATTGGGCATTGCCCTACCTCCTACAGGAATAGAAGGAGAAGTTTGGTTTCATTGGTGTGTAGATTTGTTTGGTTATAGTTATAGAGGAAACTCTCCTCGTCTTTTAAAGAAGCTGAACAAGGGGCAAAAACTTGACCGTCGGTTTTCTCAAAACAGTATTTTTCAAGATAGTCCACTTGTGGTTAAAAGCGACCAGTTCTCCCCATTCAGGAATCAGTCGACCGTCACGAATCTCCTGCGTGCAACAGCAAAGCAACTAACCTCTTCACCACCACAGACACAGGTGGGGGTTCTCGTGGCCTAGAGGTTCAGGTGTTTGCCTCTCATTCAAAGGTTCCGGGTTCGAATTCGAAAAGCGACGGAAAATTCTCTTCTCTGAAATCTCCTTTCCTGCTCTGTAACTACTAACAATGTTCTGTCATTTGCTTCCGTCGTCTCCACTTTCGGCCCCCACCCCTTCACCCACTCCTCTGGGCTTCTGACTCTTTCTGCAGCCTTTCTGCTGCTACTCCTTGGCTCCTTCTTACTGCTGTCTTTCAGCCACACCCCTGATCTTACGGTAGGAAAGATGTACACATAGCCTTCTCGGGCAAAGGCGAAAAATCTCGGATACCCCGTGTGCAAGTTGCGCACGCTAATATAGAAATTTCATGGTGGTTGAAACTAAAATCGAAGAGTGTCGTATTCCATCGAGCATTCCTTCCCTACTCCTACACGCACCTCACTCTCACTACTACTACAGTACTATTACTACTACTACTACTACCACTACCACTACTACTACAGTACTACTACTACTACTACAGTACTACTACTACTACTACTACTACTGCTACTGCTACTACTACTACTACAGTACTACTACTACTACTACTACTACTACTACTACTACTACAGTACTACTACTACTACTACTACTACTACTACTACTACTATACTACTACTACAGTACTACTACTACCCCCCCCCCCCTCATTATTTAACTATGTTGGAAATGAAAGCTTGACATATGAGCTATAGAAGATCTTATTCATTTTGTCTTTTTCTTTGGGCATTATAATGGCATTGACAGAACCAACATTTTTTAACCCTTCATTTATTTAACTATGTTGGAAATGAAAGCTTGACATATGAACATGCTATAGTTTTTATAGATCTTATTCATTTTAAGTCCAAAGAGAGGCATGTAGGTCAATACACTGCCCTCCGTAGATGTTGAAAATGGTGAAACGGTATAGGTTTAACGCCCCTATCAACACTAGTTTAGTATGTTATTTTTAAGAGGCAGGACCTCCGAGTTTAAAGTCCATCTCCGAAAGGACTGGGCCAAAGGGAGAATTCGTGTGCAAAGTGCCTTTCCCAAGGACACAACATCAGACTGAGCTGAGCCCAAGGACACAACATCAGACTGAGCTGAGCCCAAGGACACAACATCAGACTGAGCTGAGCCCAAGGACACAACATCAGACTGAGCTGAGCCCAAGGACACAACATCAGACTGAGCTGAGCCCAAGGACACAACATCAGACTGAGCTGAGCCCAAGGACACAACATCAGACTGAGCTGAGGCTCACACCCCTGAACCTACAATCTCACGGAGCACGGGTCCAGTAGCCTAACCACGAGGCTACCGACGCCGCGAGCCAGATACGGTCCAGCTGGACAAGTTATTGAGGAAAAAACCATCAGCTGACCGTCTACTCAAGGATAAAACCATCAGCCGGACCGTCTACTTAAGGATAAAATCATCAGCTGACCGTCTACTCGAGGGAAAAAACCATCACCTGACCGTCTACTCAAGGAAAAAACCATCAGCCCGACTGTCTACTCTTGTCAAGGATAAAATCTTCTGTCGACAGGAATGGGGAACGGCAGAGGAAGAAGGAGAGACAGGACAGAACATTGGAACAAGTGAAGTGACCACGTCTCAAGTAGATGTGTTTGATGCATGTTGTGAGCGCCGTAAAACCTCTAAAAAAAACTAAAACTTTTGATGCACAATGCACAAAATCAAGAGACATAACTCAAGCGCAGTCGACTGTATTAATTATCATCTTTCATGATCATTCATAGCTTGACTATGTAATCATTGTGCCTTGTTTGAGAAAGAGAAACCAATTTTTGACAACAATTTTACACAAATGTATGTGAACATTGTTCATGTTCATTTTTTAATTCAAGGTAGAGGGATGAGTGATGCTGTGACAAAAGGGACGTAAACCCAGTAATTTTGTAACTAAAGGGATGTAATCCAGGTAATTTTGAGACTAAACTAAACGGATGTAATCCCAGTAATTTTGTGACTAAATTAAACCCAGTAATTTTGTGACTAAAGGGATGTAATCCAGGTAATTGTGTGACTAAACGAACGTAATCCCGGTAATTTTTCTTCCAACAACAATACATTGTCATGTATAATGCTCTATTTTATTAAAAAAATATGTGTTTTTTCACTGGACTTTAACATGAAGAAATAGCGTGTCTCATTATTACTACGCCCATGCAAACATTTGTGCCAATGTGTATTGATTTACCTGCTTTGTATCAATGCAAATAACATACAGGAAAGTTCTATTATAGTAATTTAATAATAATAATAATAATAATAAATAGCATTATGACTAAGGGATGTAGATTCTAGCCTAGGACAAGTGCCATACACTCGCTTACGTTCACTCACCGAGGCCAGGGTCAGGGAATGTACACTTTTTACCTTCTGTGGCCGGAAATATGGCTCTCAAAAGTTGTTTGTTTCCTCTCTGGTTGTAAAACACATAGATCTAGATCTAGATCTAGATTCTAGGATAGGAAGCGAGTGCGAGATAGATCTAGATCTAGAACTCGCCTTTTATGACAGGGCCTAGATCTATCTAGAACTAGATCTAGATTCTAGATCTATTCTATTGATAGACAGAGCACTTGAAAACTCCAAAGCTGACCTCGCCAACATCGCCACGACAATACAGGTCCAGTCTAGATTCTAGTAGATATAGTGGCCAGCTTTATCCCTTGGTAGCCATAGGGAAAAGACAGTGAGACCAACGATCAACAACAAGATCTAGACCTAGACTAGATCTAGATTCTCGATCTATTTAGACTAGTGAAAAGTGAGAAGTTGGGGGGCCTAGGCTAGCCTAGTTCTGACAAAGGAAAAGTCCCGGAAAAGGCCGCCCAAAAATCCAAAACAACGAACCACATGACCACCTGACCTGTGACCTGTACGACAGGGTTGCCAGATATGTTTCCATTGTTGGGGGCCAAACGAGCGACAGTTTCGGAGTTAAATTATTATATTATCATTTTGGAGCCAAATATTTCTGTAAAAGAATCATTCCTCCATTTTACTTAATTGGGACATTAAAATTAAAGCTGAAAAATTGTCAGTTTTTGGTCATCCAACTTTTTAATAAAGTTATTGTATCGGTTGTTACACACTCAGTGTCAAATGTAATCAATTTCCGTAATTATTGTTTGTCAGGTTGTAACGACCAACAACAAACATTGTTTAACTGATTTTACAATCTTATGTGATATTTTGCACCCTAGCTTCATGTTCACTTTCGTCTGACCACGTTGAAAAAATTCTAGCTCATTTACTAATTTACCTAGATCTATGCCCACGAAACTTTGCATGGCGCTTCAGCAGGCCAGCTAGGCTAATTTTACCAAACAAAAATATTTTTTTCCAAAAATCTTGATCCAA
>NW_004798125.1:296389-298327 GCF_000002075.1 Aplysia californica | reverse complement strand
CCCCCCCCTCCAAACCATACAGCCAAAGACGACAATTTAAACAAGCCAGAACTCGTCATTGATACACACAAAAAGAGTACTCAAGTCTTTCTGTACCGTGGAACCGAGAACGTTTATTTCTGAAAATGTTTCTCAGTGTACACGTGTCACGTGACCCTCAAATGGTAAGTAAAACCGTTAAGAAAGCAAGAAACCCATCAGAAACGAAGGGCTTGAACCCACACCTCGCAAGAGAAACAAAGCAAAACTAAACGGAACAAACAAAAAAAAAACACACAAAAAAGCAGAAATAACAAAACCAGTATTTATGACATATTGTGAGCAGCGACTTTCACAAAAAAAGCAAACAAATAACCCCCAACAATTCTAAGGTTTCTGTGCTACCTTACAGATCTTACGACCACATTTGGAGGTACAACATTTGCGAGATTTTTTACAGTCGATGTCCTCAGCACACAGAGGTCGTCGCCGTATCTCTTTCTTACAAGCTAGGGAGTCTAGTGGAAGTGCCTGGGCTGACACACTGGGACACACCCCCTGGCTGAACACACAAACTGGGCGTGGTCTGCAACGTCTGCATCGTTTACGCAAGGCGCATTCATAACCAGGTGGACATTTTGGGCAAGGCTTCTGTCGCCGCTCACACATCTGTCGGTGCGTACACTGGGTTCCGTCAAACGGGCAGGTAGTCACGAGCTTACATTTATTGCGGGCGCCGTAACACTTTCGGCTGCAGACGGCAGGAAGACACTCCGCCTTCTCCGTGTATTCACACGGCATGTCAGGGCTACACTTGGATTTGACCATCTTGCACTCCTTCCCGGCCGGACACTGCAAGTCGCCGCAGGTGTTGGGTCGGAGGTCAGTGCACGTCTGCGTGAGTGGACACGTCTTTGCAAGGCAGAGGGCATGGATATGCTCACACTTGAAGCCCTCTCGGCATTGCTTGGTGCAGGCAGGCACACACCGATGCTTTGGGGGCTCGCACGGATATGGGAAGGGGCAGCTCATGTTGACAGACTCACACGTCGTTCCTGGAAAGAGTTGGTCTTTCAGTTTTGGTTTTAGAAAGGTTTTACGGCGCTCGCAACTGCATAACGTCATAATATATAATTATTATAAGCGCCAAGGGGTGGATGTCAACAGAGAAATCTAAACAGGGAACCAGGCTTACTCTGCTCACCTCTCTAGCTTCAACAGCACAAAGTCTGCTTCGACTATCAAGGCACCCCGGAAATAACAGTTCACAAGAGAGTGACAAACGTACAAAAGAAGTAGAGGAAAATGACAATAGGAAGGATAAGGAAGGAAAAAGCAGCAGTTCCTCGCCAACCATCAGCATAATAAATAATTATGTAGTAAAATATACATTTGTACCAGGTAATGACAACACAACAACAGACAGGTGAATAGAAAAACAAACAAACAAACAAACAAGCACAACAAAACCCCCCAAACAAAACCCCAAACAAAACAAACAAACAAACAAACTGATCTCTCCTCATCAAAAAGCTACCATTGTCTGAAGGGGCAACTGGTTTAACCCTATCCGTACGTCATATTTTACTATCGCATCCATACGACGTGGGGAACTCTGTGCCACCACTTAACCCTATCCGTACGTCGTATCTTACTATCATATCGATACGACGTGGGGAACTCTGTGCCACCACTTTCCACAGAGGAAATTTTCTCGTTAATCCGATCCGTATGCTTTGCATAGCAGTCTGTCAAAACTATTTTTTGAGGAATACAAATGTACTGAACGTTTCAAAGAGATCTTCGTACTAGAAGTATTCTAAAATGTGAAAAATACAATCCCGGGGGTACAAAACGACCCCAGGGCGTACGGATAGGGTTAAGAATTTTACAGCAACTTGTAAATAAATGTTAATGCTGACGATTAGAGGTGCGTACCATACAAAGGAAAGAAGGGGG
>NW_004798125.1:291937-296276 GCF_000002075.1 Aplysia californica | reverse complement strand
TGTGTGTGTGTGTGTGTGTGCGTGTATTGTTGTTGTTGTTGTTGTTGTTGTTGTAGTTGTTATTGTTATTGTTGTTGTTGCTTTATTTAATGTTTCGTGTGTTTGAAATTGCTGTTGCTTTTTTGTTGTTGTTTCTTACTGATAGGCGATAAAAACACAAGCAGTTAATAAATTAAAACAGAATTTGTTAAACAGTTATGAACTGAGATTAAAACAGATATTTTAAAATAATAATATATATCAACCTAATAAACCAAACGACGGAGACACAGCTTTGTCTGAACAGTAGTTTCGACAAAAAGACTTATACTGTGTGGTTCTTCTATCTAGCGTCTCCTGGCGCTCATATAATAATATGACCTTATGCAGTTGCGAGCGCCTCAAAATCCTCTACTTAAACAAAGCTATCAAGCGTCTCCCAACATCATCTTTCCCGTTCTCTGTTTTAGACTCGTACATAACATAATGCACATTATGTCTTAAAATATTGCCGGGGGGGCACTTTCCAGAACAGCCCGAGATAGTGGTGGGTGGGGAGGGGGTGGGGATGAGGGAGGGGTAATCCGAGAGGTAAATAAAATGTAAATTGCCTTACGGATTTCACGCCTAACTGAACCATCTCCGCACTCGTATAGACGCCTATCACGCTATGTATTATAAACCTTTTACATTTCACGGAGTATGAGACGCCAAAGGTATTTAACCCTATCCGTACGTCGTGTTTTACTATCGTATCCATACGACGAGGGGAACTCTGTGCCACCACTTTTCAAACAGGAAATTTACTTTGCCTGACATAGCAGTCTGTCAAAATGATTTTTTTCAGAAATACTGAAAGTTTCAAGAAAGAGATCTTCGTACTATATCTAGAAGTATTCTAAAATGTGAAGAATACAACCCCGGTGGCACAAAATGACCTATGGGCGTACGGACTGGGTTAAACAATAGAACAATGGTATAAATAAATGCACTGGGTGTCCCAAAGGTGGCGCACCACCCTGGGTTTTCATTAAACACAACTAGACTGATTATTAGTCTTTCGTAAATGCTTGAACTGAGCCCCCTCAGCCCAGCAACAAAACAAGCATATTATCATGAGACTCAAACACAAAATATGCTGTCTTTTTACACGCTTGAGTGTTTCGGCTGTGATCTTTTAGCACTGCGTAGTCAGTGCTTCCTTTAAATCCTCCATCCTTCTTCCTGCTGTCTTTCAGCCACACCCCTGATCTTCTGGTAGGAAAGATCTACACCAAACTCTCTGATCTACACCAAGCCTTCTCGGACAAGGGCGAAAAGTCTCGGAGGTCCCATGCGCAAGTTGCGCACGTTAAAAACTCCTTGGTGGTCTAAAATCGATGAGTAGGCTTCGACCGCCAACCGGGTAAAATTCAAAATTTCCTACCAGCTGAAAATGTGTCCTGCACGCTCATTATGACCTTATGCAGTTGCGAGCGCTGTAAAACACTTATTTAAAAAAAACAACCAAGAAACGCAAAAATCCTCCGTTTCCGTGTGTGAAGAGAGTTTTCAGGATGGTGCTCCACTTCTGAGACACCCTGTTCTATATATTACATTTGTAAATAGTTTTAGGAAAGTTAAAATTTCATGTGTCAATAAATTGAACAAGCTTTCCTGTTTTTACTGTTTTCAGCCAGAGAAAAAAAAACCCAAAACAAAACTGGGTATGTACCGAATCAGCGAAATGTGAACTATGAGAACCGCGATGCGGTGAATGAACACGCTTACTGTTGTATTCTCCAAATGGACTGTGAAAGTAGAAGAGACGGAGAGAGTTGTAAAAAAGTACTCGAGGCTTACCCTGACTCTCACGATGAGAAGGGGAAAGAAAAATCCACGTCTGCGCCTCAAATCCTCCTCGGCTTTTACTTTTAGATACTCCTCGTCCCACTCCGAAGAGGTTATGGTAGAAGTAGAAGTAATGTCCTCCTTAGAATCTGCCCGACCACCCTCAGCAGCGGAGAACAGTGTTGCGAGATACACCTCCCCGAAATGACAGATTAATGTACACACACACACATACAAAGGTGGGAGAGGAAAGTCGAGCCGTGCAGATGGTAAACAAACCTTTCTGTATAGAGTGCCCAGAGCACGGTATTGATCCAATTCCTCGAGCAGATATCGAATATCGATTAAATTAATCTGTGCAGCCTCGATGAATTCCTAAGTGGTCTTGATTGAGTTTGTGGAGCCATGAAAAAGATAAGACAAACACGGGTGGAAAAAACACACACACGAGTCAGTCGGTCTAGCCTGGGCTAGGTGTGGCAGGCGACGACGAATGTGAATCCCGCCGTGGTGTGGTGTCTGTGGTCTACGTGTGTCTTGTGTCTTGTGTCTCAAGCGTAGAGGAGCGAGAGGGGCCTCGTTCACGCCTTCCTCACCACACAAGGGCCGAGCGAGCGATGTCTGGTCCGCCAGGTAATCCAACACAGGACAAGTCTAGCAGAACGCGTCACGACTAGGGCTGGGCAATGAGTCGCTTTAGCAAAATCCGGATAATATGTTAGTGCATCTCTTCGGCAAATAATAATATTATGGTATGAGCAGATTCGTAGATGTTAGCATCTGGGAAGAAATAGCTGAGGACAGGAAAACATGGAGAAAAACAATACAGGAAAGAACTATAATGCTAGTGAGCAGCCTTAGAAACAATCAGGCTGAGAAGCTCCAACGACGAAAGGAAAACAGCGGAAATACGAAAAGAGCTTCGATCCACGTCTGTGACATGCAAGCACTGCAACAGAATCTGAGCTTCAAAATAGGAAGAATTAGTCCTGAAAGAAGCTGCATGAAGACAACCTTGAGACCATCTTAAGCTAAATTGACCGTCTGCATAGCCGAAAAGAGCCATACATGAGCCGCTTCGGCAAATGGGTTAGAACCCCTTCGAAAAACAGTTTAGCATCATTTCAACAAATGGGTGCACCCACTTCGGCAAACGGGTCAGGAAAGAGCTTATTAATTAAGTCTGAATTCGGATAATGTTTCATTGAGAATTATCCGGTTGTTCGGATAGATTATCCGGATTTTACCCACCTTTGTCACGACCACTGTTCACTGTACAGCGCCCAATTGACGGCGGCTTCCGAGAGTTGTCCCCGAATCTTTGCTGGCCCCCCTCTTGGCTTGAGATAGCTATGGTATACTGTATTGTCACAAGTGTTGAATTTTGTTCTGCTTTTGGCAGACTCTTATTTCTTCTTCGTGGTGCTGGGGGCTGGGGTTGTTCGTTGGTTTTATTAGGGGTGGAGCTGGGGAGGGGCTATAGAGAGAGAGAGAGAGAGAGAGAGAGAGAGAGAGAGAGAGAGGGAGGGAGAGAACGGACAAAAGAAAGAAAGAAAGAACGAATGACAGAAAAAAAAAGAAAAAGAGAAAGAAAGAATGAAAGAAAGAAAGAAATATTGTAAAGTTCATAGAACTTGCTGCTGAGCGGGAATTTGCGCTATACAAATCGCTTCATCAGAATTACAAAGATCTGTGTGCTTAGAACCTAGTTTGGGGAAATTTGACGTTCAAAGATTTTGCGTCTCACAACATGTCAAGCTATTTTTCATGTAGTTCTTTGAATATCTTAAAAATGACTCCGAATAATCTGACGATTTTGATAAATCAGACAGAACATTTAGTTCCTGACATCACGGTCTTATAATCGTCAATCAAAACGGCCGGAAACGTCAGACAGAACGTTTTACCTCTGAGGAAGCGAAACGCTATATCTATTACTTATTATCGAAAAATGGTGGGTTATTGCACCACTTCAAACAATAAATCATACTCTGGAGTTTTCTGTTCATAGATTGTGCACGAATAGACTGGAATTCCCTAAGCTGGTGACTCTTACTATGTACATCGTCAGTAAATCGCTACCCCAGAATTTTTGTGTCTCAAAACATGTCAAGCTTTTTTTAATGTAGTTCTTTGAATATCTTAATAATGGCTCCGAATAATCGGACGATTTTGATTTTAAAAACCCAGATAGAACATTTAGTTTCTGACATCACGGTCTTATAATAGTCAATCAAAACGGCAAAAAAAAAATGTCAGCTAGAACTTTGTAATTTTGAGGTAACGAAACACGTACTATACACACCCCTTTTGTTATTTTCTTCGCTAAAGATGAGCATTTTTGGAATTCCTTACTCTCTGATCTTTTCTTCTTCTTGTCTGAAAATGTGAGAAGATTTTTTTTCTTCTTTTTTTTTTAGGCTGAACCTGGGTCTTGTCAACAAGCTTACCGTTATGTCCAATCACTTTCGAATCTAATCTGACGATTGACTGTACAACAAACACACACACACACACACAGGTACACACA
>NW_004798125.1:287769-291503 GCF_000002075.1 Aplysia californica | reverse complement strand
AAAAAGAACGAGGGGAGATAAGGACGATAGATGTTTGATAGGAAAGAAGAAGCAAACCACACCAGAGCACCCGCCAACCACCCACGGGTATAAGTTCAACACCCCTGTCTACACGATTAAAGTTATTTCAGAGTTTAACTTCCATCTCCGAAAGGACTGAGCCAGGTGGGAAATTCGTGTAAAGCGCTTTTCCCAAGGACACATCGTTGGGCCGAACTGAGGATAATACGTAATAATAAATAATAAATAGCATTTGTATAGCGCACATCCCCGCTCAACAGCAGGCTCTATGCCCTTTACACTATATTATTACCCCAGCAGACCATAGAACATTCCGAAACATTCTCAGCTTTCCGGGAAGCATACAGTGCAAGCAGCCGATTAAGCGCTCAAACACTAACAAACTGACAAGATCTTTCGCTGTCTATAGCCAGGTACCCATTCCCACCTGGGTGAAGTGAGGAAAGTTCGTGTAAAGCGCCTTTCCCAAGGACACAACGTCGGGCCCCTGACGGGATTCGAACCCTCGACCTTACGGTTGCGAGTCCGAGAGTCTAACCACAAGGCCACCGACGGATCGAACCCATGAACCCTCATAATTACGGGCACGGAAGACCACGTGGGACGCTCACTGTTAAAAACAATCAGGAAAGGACAAACTTTAATGCTTTTTGGGGACACCTGAATGGACATAAGAGTCTTGAACATCTAGCTCTCACTGGCAAAATTGAACGCAAACGAGGCAGCGCAGGGGTAGGCCCAGAGCAACTTACTTAGGGAACCTAAACAAATGGATAACGGGGAAAGATCAGGGAAACGTAGATTTTTTAAAGATCATCCGAGGAAAGGAATGAATGGAGAACCATGATCGCCGATGTCTGTGGCAGATCTGGAACTGGATGAATAAATGGAGAACCATGATCGCCGATGTCTGTGGCAGATCTGGCACTGGATGAATGAATGGAGAACCATGATGGCCGATGTCTGTGGCAGATCTGGCACTGGATGAATGAATGGAGAACCATGATGGCTGATGTCTGTGGCAGATCTGGCACTGGATGAATGAATGGAGAACCATGATGGCCGATGTCTGTGGCAGATCTGGCACTGGATGAGGGAAGAGGAGGGGCCTCCGAGTTCAACGTCCATCCCCGAAAGGGCCCAGCCAAGTGGGAAATTCATGTGAAGTGCCTTTCCCAGGGACACGACGTCGGACCGAGCTGAGGCTCGAACCCCCGTAACCCACAATCTCACGATTACAGGACCGGTAGCCCAATCTCTGGGCTACTGACCCCACTTTAATACTAAGATGATATACTTCAAGTCTATGGGCGACTATGACCGTGTGTGATCTAGGGTGTAACAATAAATCTATGGTCGGCCATGACAGTGTCTGATCTAGAGTGTAACACAATAAATCTATGGTCGGCCATGACAGTGTGAGGGTGTAACATAATAAATCTATGGTCGGACATGACTGTGTGGGATCTAGAGTGTAACACAACAATAAATCTATGGTCAGACATGACAGTGTGGGATCTAGAGTGTAACACAACAATAAATCTATGGTCGGACATGACAGTGTGGGATCTAGAGTGTAACACAACAATAAATCTATGGTCAGACATGACAGTGTGGGATCTAGAGTGTAACACAATAAATCTATGGTCGGCCATGACAGTGTGAGGGTGTAACATAATAAATCTATGGTCGGACATGACTGTGTGGGATCTAGAGTGTAACAACAATAAATCTATGGTCAGACATGACAGTGTGAGATCTAGAGTGTAATACAACAATAAATCTATGAGATGATGTACTCACCACAGGACACAGCCCAGGCTTGCCAAAGTCGGGCTGCCCCAGACAACACGTGCCCCCGTCCTTCCCGTCGTCCACACACACCGAGCCTGGGGGGCAATCCCTGCACAGAGGACACCGGACAGTTATTGGGTTGCTTTTAAGCACAAGTACCCCCCGGGGCAGTGCCACTGACTGTAGTGTCTTTAGGCTATTCCCAAAGGGGGGACATTTCTCGTTCAAGCATAGTAGAATTGTAAATGGGCTGACTTATGTCACGCTCATAACTGTGCTTGATCTACAACAGGGAACTGCTGCTTTTTCTTTCCTGATCTTTACTATTCTCATTTTCCTCTACTTCTTTTGTATGTTTGTTACTCTCTTGTGACCTGCTATTTCCGGGGTGCCTTGACAGTCGAATCAGACCTTATGCTGTTGAACCTAGAGAGGTGAGCAGTCTAAGTCTGATTCCCTTTAAAAACTTCTCTATTGACACCCACCCCTTGGCGCTCATATGACCTTATGTAGTTGCGAGCGCCGTAAAACCCTCTACTATAAAAATAATAAAAATAAGCACAAGTCGGCTACCCCGTAAAATTAAGCTAAAACAGCACCTGGACATGGATGGCTGGTGCCTCTATAAATAAATCATTGATGGTCAGGGCCCGTAAAATTATGCTGTTTTGAGAAAATCGAAGGTAAAGTTTTTGCCCCTTGTTCAGTTTCTTTAACGCTATCCGTATGCTAAGTGTCATTTTGTACCCACGGGGTTGTATTCTTCACATTTTAGAATACTTCTAGTACGAAGATCTCTTTGAAACTTTCAGTACTTCTCAGAAAAATCACTTTGACAGACTGTTATGTAAAGTGTACGGATCGTATTAACGAGTAAATTTCCTCTTTGGAAAGTGGTGGCTCAGAGTTCCCCACGTCGTATGGATACGATAGTACAACACAACGTACGGATAGGGTTAAGTACAAGAGGGGTATCCTGTAAAATGCTGTTTTGAGAAAATCAAAGATAACGTTTTTGCCTCTTGTTCAGTTTCTTTAAAAAACAAGGAGAGTTTTCTCTATAACCAAACAATATACACACCAATGAAACCAAACTTCTCCTATTATAGGTTGGGCAATGCCCACTTTTGGTGTAGGTCAAGACTTCTGGAAACCCCCAGAAATCTCGGTTAGCTCGCTTGTCCTTAAAAGCGACCAATTATTAATTCTTAAATATTTATTTATCGCAGCTGCATTGGCTCATACGGGCACGCGGGACTAATTAAACATTATTTTTTTCATTTGGTAGGACATTTTGAATGTTGTCCAGGTGGCGGCCGAAGCCTACTCTAATCGATTTTAGACCACAAGGAATTTTTATCGTGTGCAACTTGCACACGAGACCTCCGAGATTTTTCACCCTTATCCAAGTGGGCTAGGAGTTTATCTTTCCTATCATAAGATCAGGGGTGTGGCTGAAAGACAGCAGTAAGAAGGAGCCAAGGAGTAGCAGCAGAAAAGCTGCAGCAAAAATCAGGAGCCGAGAGGAAGGGGCAAAGGAGGTGAGGGGGGTGGGGAGTGGGGGCAGAAAGTGGATCTATGGAAGCAGACGACAGAACATTGTTACTGTTAGAGAGCATGAAAGAATGTGAAAGGATAAATTTTCAGAGAAAGAAAATTTTCAGTGAGTGGCTTTCCGGATTCGAACCTGTAACCTATTGAATGAGAGGCGAACACTTTAACCTCTAGACCACGAGAGCCCCCAAGTGAGAGTGCAATTTGGACACATTCGTTTTTAGGCAAAGCTGAAGAGAAAGGATTTGACACTGACAATGACACTGACAATGACAATGACAATGACAATGACAATGACAATGACACTGACAATGACACTGACAATGACACTGACAATGACACTGACAATGACACTGACAATGACA
>NW_004798125.1:282757-287669 GCF_000002075.1 Aplysia californica | reverse complement strand
GGGGGGGGTCCACCATGTCCCTTTTTTTCAAATTTTGAGTCACCAAAGTGTCTTCAGTGAGTTGGAAAAAATGTCCAGTTAGCCAAGCTGGTTATACCATTGATGGTTACGTTAGAGTATTATTGTTTCTTACACGGGAAAGTTTGTGTGAGTGATGTGCATCGCAGTATTTAGTTGTATGTGCATTATTGAACGAGAATGTTATGTGTGCATTTCAGTGTTGATGCTGAATCATTATAATTATGTTGATGTTGTGGTATATCCATTCAAAATTTCCTTTTATGGATTAAAGGGTTTCTCGAAAATATGAGTCAAAACAAGAGATAGAACAATATTTTGCTGTCATTAATAATCAATGTGTTTAAAGTTGTTAGTTAGGAGCCATATTATGTGAGGAAACGTGGTGGAATCAGGCTCTCGTCAAAATAATTAAAGTGAAGAAACTGGCATTTTTCCCGCAGGTTAGTGAATTTTTGTCGAATTTTCGGTTTTTGGCTCAACACCTTTCATGCCCGTTAAAGAATTCATTTCTGTGTGGAATTGACTGAAAAACGTTGATTGAAGGCACAAAAAAATGTGAATTTTCAGTTAACACGGTCTTTTAAGCCACGGAAATAACTTATCTTTGGTGGCCAATTTCTCACTAATTTTACCTCTGAAACCAGGTGACCCCCACTTCCTTCATTTGCAAATATATCGACTTGTATTCAAGATAAATGGATATTTTTTCCAAACCAAATACAGACACGTAAACAAGCTTTAAGATGATACCAATAACTCTACATGCCCAAAAATTGACGAGAGCCTGATTCCACCGCGTTGTGACACATATTACAGGAGGTAATATTCCGTTGCTGTTGCTTCTACTGCTACAGTTGCTGCTGTTGCTGTTTCTGTCGTTACTGTTGATGTTGCTGTTACTGTTATTGTTGTTGCTGTTTCTGTTTTTGCTTCGGAGGGTTTGTAGACTACTTGTTTTTGTTGCTGTTGTTGTAGTAACTGTTGTTGTTGTTGTCGCTGTTGTTGCTTTTGTTGCTGTTACTGTTGTTGGCATGTTGCTGTCGCTGTTTCTGCTACTATTACACTAATGCTGCTGTTATCGCTGTTTATGTTGTTATAATTATTATTACTGTAGTTGATGTTGTTGTTGTTGTTGTTGTTGTTGTTGGAGTTACTGTTGTTGGTGTTGTTGTTTCTGCTACTATTGCACTAATGCTGCTGCTGCTTGGGAGGCTTCTTGTTCCTTCTTGTTTTTGTTTGCTGTTGTATTGTTCTGTTTTGTTTTTGTCTTATTACTGTTGTTCTTATTGCTGTTGATCTTATTACTCTTGTTGAACGACTAGGAAGGTTTTAAAAAAAAATTTTTCACAGATTTTTAAGGTGTTGTTTACAGACAAACAGGAAGTCTTTTCGGGTGTATCTTTCACGTAACCTAAGAAAACATAACTGTTGTCAGCTGTAATATCTCAAGCCGGATGTCAGGGGATTTATTGCTCCTGAAGTCAGCACCGAGTTGAACAAAACAAACACGCTTTTTGTGAGGATATCATTTGTGAAAGGTTGGGGTTTTTTAAATGTATGTAAGGTGTGCCATATCCTTACGTCAGAGAAATGTCCTTGATGCAAGCCGCTACCTCAGAATCACAAAGTTCTATCTGACATTTTTTTAACACGTTTTGAGTTACTAAGATCATGTAATCAGAAACCAGATGTTCTATCTGCTCTATCAAGATCGTAAGATTTTCCGCAGTCGTTATCAAGATATTCAGAGAATTGCATTCGAAAAAGTTTAGCATGTTGTGAAACTCAAAATCTTTTTCGTCAAATTTCTCAAAACTGGATACTGGGTAGATAGAACTTTGTAATTCTAGGATGGCGAAGTGGTGGAGTTGGAATTTCCGTATAGAAAAGCACGTCGACATAATACATGTAATGGTCATTTACTGTGCCAGGAATATAAGTAAGACAGACGACAGAAACAACGGAGGGAAAGTAAGGAAGTAGGACCTACCAGTCGGGATTTAAGTTAAGGACTTGACTGGTGTGCACAAAGTTACGGTTCGAATCTAGGTGTGATTTCTTGATTAAAATTTTGTTGTGTGTTTTTTGTGTTTTTTTCCCTTCAGCTGTCTAGAATTCGATATTCCAAGCAGTAGCGATCACGTTGGCAGATTAGAAAGGAGATGAGTTATTATTAACGCTACATAATATAAAACGTGATATAGATAAGCATATCGGAGGTAAAATGAGCTCGTTGCGCAGACATGCAGATTAAGGTCATCAGCCGACAAAAAGAAATATATTTTACCACCTATGAAGCTTAAAACAATGGGTGAAAGGGCATTTGAATACCAAGGCCCCAAGACCTGGAATGCTTTACCACTTTTGGAGAGATCAAATCTTTTGATTCATTCAAATGTCAGTAGTAGTTAGTGGAGGTTTTTACGGCGCTCAAAACTGCATAAGGTCATATGAGCGCCAGAAGATTAGAGGTGTTACAAGAGAGTAACAAACATAAAAAAGAAGAAGGGGAGATAAGGACAACATGTGTTTGATAGGAAAGAAGAAGCAAACCACACCAGAGCACCCGCCAACCACCCACTTCAAATGTCAGCTGAAGTCGTTTCTATTTATAAATGAATAAGATGAATATTAGAACGATTTTGTTTTGGTCAGAGCTCAACGTTGTATGGTATTGTTGTACATTGTATTGTATTGTAAAGCACTCGGAGCCTGTGTAATTTAATCGGGGCAGAGCGTTATAGAAATTTTATTTACTGTTATTACCTTACTTTATCGTCCTCTTGTACCTCTAGGGCGTTGAGGGGAGAAAGGGTGTCCTGTCTCTAGCAAGTTTGATGGCCTGGCTGGGTGGGATAATGTATGTTCTCTCTCAGGGTATCCTTCTCACCCTGGATGTAGGTCTTTCTTGGTCTTCCTCTTGCCTTGTACCCTGATACTTTTTTGTAGTAGGCATTACTGGCAAGCTGGTTAGGTGCCATACGTGTGAGATGTCCAAACCTTAAGACCTTATACCGTAAAACACTTACAACCCCCCCCCCCCCCCCAAAAAAAAAATAAAGCTTCCACCACACGTCACTTTGACCTCAAATGCCGGGCCAGGGATATAACTCTCATATTTTTTTCCCGCAGGAGTTGTGTCAGCTTTTCGAAAGCTGGCTTACCGCCGTCACCTTCCTCTTGAAAACATTTATTGTCTCCAAGAAGAACGATTTATGGTAATGGGGGGCAGGTTACGGGACACAGATGTAGGAAGAATACAGAAGGGCCAACGATCGTTTTTGGGATACATTAAGAGTGCGTGTCCTCTGGAACAGACACCAACCGACCCGATTCCGTCCGTCTCTCAGAATGTCGTTACATGAAATGGAGCACCGTTTGTATGTTTTTTCTAAGAAATCAGTGAAAATTCCGTTTGACTGTGTCAACAGATACGACACGACTCCCCCTGACAAATTAATATGTGTCGGTTTGAAAGCTGCTTGCCGCATTTTAGCGGGGCGGGTGGTGACTTATTAGCCATAGGCCCGCCGGAACTGAAAAGAATTCAAAATTTGAGTTCGGATTAAAAATCTAATGTCATATTCGTAACCAGCACTTCGAAATTAGCAAAGTCAGCGGGCAAACCACGTGGTTTAAATGCATATTAACAATTTTATCAATTTCCTTTTAAAACCCATTCATTTCTTTCATGTGACTTCTTGACGATTTATAACCCCGAACCTAGAACACAGCCCGCCACGACAGCGGTCTAGCGTAGGCCTACACATCCGGGGAATAAGTAGGCCAACAGACTAGACGTGTCTTTTCCGAACTGTGTGGACACATAGGACAGAAGGAAACGACCTGACCCATTTTCCTCCTCCCGACAAAAAATCGGGGCGTGTCTGTCCCAATGGACACGAAGGCTAACACTAACGATATTCGTGTAAAATATCTTCAATAATAATTTATCCTAAGGAATGAAACTCATGTCTAATGCGTACCACGACTAAGTGGATCACTGCTATGTCACAGACAATGAGACAATTGTCTGATTTTGGAAGTCATGTTCTTTTGAAAATGAGTAGGGCTATGGTTTAGAAACAGGCTGAAGCAAAACGCTCGTACACTTGCAGGAAAAATCCTTCAAAGGACAAGAACAGTAATTATTGCATGCAACAGTATTTGCGTGGTACAGATTTCTTTTAGTTTAAGTAAGAGTTTTACGGCACTTGCAACACAATAAGGTCATATAAGTGCCGAAGAATAGATGTGTTACAAGAGAGTAACATACACAAAAAAACAGGAGGAGAGATAAAGACGATAGGTGTTTGATAGGAAGGAAGGAGCAAACCACACTAGAGCACCCGTCATCCAATCACCTTGAAAATGTAATAACAGGCAGAGACTTTACGCTCGTATACTTCAAAGGACAAAAACAGTAATTATTGCATGCAACGCGACGGTAATTGCGTGGTGCAGATTACTTTTACTTCTCGTGCGTGGCGAACTTGCGCTGCAAAAATTATCCGTCACTGCGCACTCTATCTTGTCCCCACCTCGATGTGCACGGCAGCGCCAAGTCCGCTGTTTACGTCACAAACTTTATAAAACATGCCTCACACCAGTCTCTGCTCACACTATGACATCACAGGGAGTGGGAAGCAAAAATGCATGACCTTAAATTAATTTGATAAATTTCTTATTGAAAGTAAAGCTCGCGTGAGAAAATGTAGATCTACAGGCTTTTTGTACAACAAAACTCTTTTCCCAGCTGCTTTTTCCTAGGGAAAGTACGGTATATTGAAACTTTGTTTGTGTCCAGGAAGACGGTCTAGGGTTCAGGTATTCAGGCATTTTCTCGACTAACAATCATCCTCATGTACGATCTGTAGAATATATATATATA
>NW_004798125.1:279974-281386 GCF_000002075.1 Aplysia californica | reverse complement strand
TTACGACATTATATATCTACATTACCGTGTTGCAAAAGTTCTGTCTCACCCACCTTCATTTGAGTTTGTACACTTTCAAATACAACCTCAGTGCAATTCGTCAACCATGTGACGGGGCTCTCGTGGCCTAGAGGTGAAGGTGTTCACCTGTCATTCAAAGGTCCCTGGTTCGAACCCGGATAGCGACAGAAAAATTTTCTTCTTTGAAATTGTCTCCTTCCATCTCCTTTCCTGCTCTGTAACAATGTTCTGTCGTCAGCTTTTGTGTCCACTTTTTGCCTCCACCCCCTAACCTCCATTGCATCCTCCGCTGGGCTTCTTTCTGCAGCGTTTCTACTGCTACTCCGTGGCTACTTCTTACTGCTGTCTTTCAGCCACTCCCCTGATTTTATGGTAGGTACGATCTACACTTAGCCTTCAAAGAGGTCAAGGTAGCCTTCTCGGATAAGGACCCAAAAAAATCACGGAGGTTCCGGGTGCAAGTTGAGCTCGTTAAAGATCCCTGGGTAGTCCAAAAATCGATAAGTGTAGGCTTCGGCCGCCACCCGGGCAAAATTCAAAATTTCCTACAAACTGAAAATGTTTAATGTGTCTCCCCTTTCGACGTAGATGTCGTCAGACATTTGCCAATTGTCTGTGATATTTTCCCTTCTGATCACGTTGGCAGATTAGAAAGGAGATGAGTTATTATTAACGCTACATAATATAAAACGTGATATAGATAAGCATATCGGAGGTAAAATGAGCTCGTTGCGCAGACATGCAGATTAAGGTCATCAGCCGACAAAAAGAAATATATTTTACCACCTATGAAGCTTAAAACAATGGGTGAAAGGGCATTTGAATACCAAGGCCCCAAGACCTGGAATGCTTTACCACTTTTGGAGAGATCAAATCTTTTGATTCATTCAAATGTCAGTAGTAGTTAGTGGAGGTTTTTACAGCGCTCGCAACTGCATAAGGCCATCTAAGTGCCAGCAGATTAGATGAGTTACAAGAGAGTAGCAAACATAAAAAAGAAGAAGGAGAGATAAGGACGATAGATGTTTGATAGGAAAGAAGGAGCAAACCACACCAGAGCACCCACCAACCACCCACTTCAAATGTCAGCTGAAGTCGTTTCTATTTATAAATGAATAAGATGAATATTAGAACGATTTTGTTTTAGTGACAAATCAACGTTGTATGGTATTGTTGTACATTGTATTGTATTGTAAAGCACTCGGAGCCTGTGTAATTTAATCGGGGCAGAGCGTTATAGAAATTTTATTTATTTATTACCTTACTTTATCGTCCTCTTGTACCTCTAGGGCGTTGAGGGGAGAAAGGGTGTCCTGTCTCTAGCAAGTTTGATGGCCTGGCTGGGTGGGATAATGTATGTTCTCTCTCAGGGTATCCTTCTCACCCTGGAT
>NW_004798125.1:278393-279874 GCF_000002075.1 Aplysia californica | reverse complement strand
TTATACATATCTATAAATGCACGTATACAAACACTAACAACGTTTAATAACCATGCAGGGACAGACAAAAAAAGGCAAAGTAGATCCACAACGACAGCGACTGCAGTGTAAAAGACATTAAAGATTTTATTACTGGCATTTGGGGAGAAATAAAATAAAATAACTGCGACATCTACTAAGGTCAAAACATTCTCTAACTTAACAAGATCGCAATAATGCAGAGACGGGTTGAGGTAACAGTTCACTTAAAAAAATTAAAAGGTAGAAAAGAATAAAAATAATAAAACAAATCTAAAGAGCCTTACAGTTTCGATTTTAGATTTCGAAACAGATGCTGGTACAAATGTGTATAAACTGACATTTTGGGTGAGACGCATCTGTCATTATGCTGACTAAGAGAAATGTGCACTGCAACAAGAATGCAATTTTTTAAAATAAATTTAATATGCGTCAGTCAGTTTTTGGATATCATGAGTTATTGGTATAATCTTATTGCAACTCACCACCTTGCCAGAAAAGCGCGCTACAGAAAAATAGCAGGGAACAAGGCAAGAGGAAGACCAAGGATCGAGGGTGTGAGAGATACCATGAAAACATACAATATTATCCAATCCAGCCAGGCCATCAAATTTGCTAGAGACAGAAAGCTCTTTCTCCCCTCGACGCCCAAGAGGTACTAGAGGACGAATAAAATAAAGTAACTAAGGTATAATCGTAAAGCATGCTCATTTGACTTGCTTTTGCTTGTCTAAACAAACACACACACACACACACACACACACACACATACACACACACACATACACACACATACACACACATACACACACACATACACACACACATACACACACATACACACACATACACACACACACATACACACACATACACACACACATATACACACAAACACATCTATCTTGAATAAAAGTAGATTTAAATTGAGTCACGACACAGTGTAATCAGGTGCTAATCAAAATTTTGGGCATAATGGAGTTATTGATACCTTCTCGAAGCTTGTTCATTAAATTGTCTTGCATTTGAAGAAAAGAATACCCATCGCAGTTACACAAAAGTCAAGCATGTTTCGAAAAATAAATAGATAGCACTTAAATAGTAGCTAAACACTCTACGACAACTCTTAGGGTCTGAGTTCCAACCCTTCACAGCTTGGGCGCGTTCCCGCCCGTACCAGAGGGGTGTGTGACGTCACCAGTCTTGGCGGTGTCCAGCAAGGTCTTGACCACCACGTCCTTCACCTCATCGTGGGTCAAGGCCTCATGTGGGCCGATCTCCTCCTTGTCTCTTCTGAGGGGTGGAAGGTTGACGGAGTGCTTTTTAATTTTTTAAAAATTAAATTATTCTTTTTTTTTTGGGGGGGGGAGATGTCGTTGTAGTCGTTGTTGTTGTCATTGTTGCTGGTGTTGGTGGTGGTTGTTGTTGTTGTTGTTGTTGTTGTTGTTGTTGTTGTTGTTGCT
>NW_004798125.1:277618-278293 GCF_000002075.1 Aplysia californica | reverse complement strand
GGTTGGGGTGAGAGGGGTTAGGGAAAGGGGTTGGGGTCGGAGTGGAGATAATGTGGCGGACTAGACATGTTTGATAGGAAAGATGGAGAGATAAAGAAAATAGATGTTTGATAGGAAAGATGGAGAGATAAGGACGATAGGTGTTTGATAGGAAAGATGGAGAGATAAGGACGATATATGTTTGATACGAAAGATGGAGCAATGTTGATAGTAAAGAAGGAGATATAATCACGATATATGTTCAATAGGAAAGATGGACGAGAGATTAAGACGATAAACGTTTAACAGGACAGAAGGAGTCACAAGGACGATAGATGTTTGATAGGAAAAAAAGGAGGACAGATAAAGACGAAAGATGTTTACTAGGAAAGAATGATGTTTTAAGGGAAAGAAGACAGAGAGATAAGGACAAAAGATGTTTGAAGGAAAAGAAGGGGGAGATATGAGAACTATAGCTAGCTGTTTGATGGGAAAGAGGGAGGAGAGATAAGGACGATAGCTGGTGGTTGATGGGGAAGAGGGAGGAGAGATAAGGACGGTAGCTGATGGTTGATGGGGAAGAGGGGGGAGAGAAAAGGACGGTAGCTGATGGTTGATGGGGAAGAGGGAGGAGAGAAAAGGACGGTAGCTGATGGTTGATGGGGAAGAGGGAGGAGAGAAAAGGACGGTAGCTGT
>NW_004798125.1:275360-277339 GCF_000002075.1 Aplysia californica | reverse complement strand
ACGCCGTATGGATACGATAGTAAAACACGACGTACGGATAGGGTTAAGTGGTGGCGCAGAGTTCCCCACGCCGTATGGATACGATAGTAAAACACGACGTACGGATAGGGTTAAGTGGTGGCGCAGAGTTCCCCACGCCGTATGGATACGATAGTAAAACACGACGTACGGATAGGGTTAACAAATCGCCAAACGAAAAAAGGACCAAAAAAACAATAAAAAAGAAAAAAGAATAAAATGACAATAAAATCTATGACAACATTTTCCAAAGGACGGATTAGTGGTTTCGATTCTATAGAAACGATAAATGGTATTGCCCATCCCCTCGAAATTATTAGGCAGTCACGATATTATTGTCGCACAATACAAGAACTTGGATCAATCAACAAACCCCAACGAGGACAGCAGCTGTTGCTGTTGTTGCAGTAGTTGCTGATGTTGTTGGGGGCAGGGATTGAAGAAACTCAAGTCACGATATCGTAAAAGTATAGCACGATTTGTTGATTACTTTCTTCTGATATCTTTCTAGGCTATTCTTCACAAAGTTGATTGAACAAAAGAAAGTGTTCGGAGGAAGAAAAACAGCCAAGCAAAGAACTCTGGTCACAGTCTGATACTGTTGTCGACATATAGCAGCTGTTCAAATGTCCGAAGCCCAGAAGAAAGTAGGTTACAAAATTTTCTGGATAGTGGGGAAAAAAACAACCCCAAAAAGAGATGCGGGCCCCAGAAAGACACCCCCCCCCCCCCCACACACACATATCATGCCTATATGTGAGGCAGCGTGGTGGAATCAGGCTCTCGACAAAATAATCAAAGTGAGGAAACTTGCATTTTTCCGCAGGTTTGTGAATTTTTACCAAATTTTTGTTTTTTGGCTCAACAACTTTCATACCCATCAAAGAACTCATTTCTGTATGGATTTTTCTGGGAAAATGTTGATAAAAGGCACCAGAATATAAATGTTCAGTTACCACGGACTCTTAAGCTAAGGAAATAACTAATCTTTGGCGGCCATTTTCTCACTAATTTTACCTCTGAAAACAGGTGACCCCCACCTCCTTCACTTGCAAATATCTCGACTTATATTCAAGATAAATGGATTTTAAAAATTCCAAATAAAGACGATTGAACAAGCTTTAAGATGATACCAATAACTCTAAATGCCCGAAAATTGACAAGAGCCTGATTCCACCACGCTGCCTCACATATTATCCAGCCCTACTTCCACGTATAAAGGCACCCATATATCTCTTGAAGCATGAAGTGAGTTGGGTTCAAACTTCTCATGAAGTTAGTACAATTAAATGGCACTCAAATAACTGACCAATATGAAACACATCAGCAACTCTTGTGTATTTTTATTTGGTTATTGCTCTACGTTGATAAAAGTCTGAAGACAAAGACTAGCCTGCTACAATCTTTGGCAAAGTTCCATAATAACTTTACAATAACGTGTTTAGTCTTCCCAGCGAGAGGACAAGATCTAAACAATTAACTAGCACACAAATAACAAAGCAATATGAAACAAATCTGCAGTTCTTGTGTTTATTTAAGGTTCTGGGTTGATAAAAGCCTGATAACAAAGACAACTACAATTTTTGGCAAAGTTCCATAATAACTTTGCAATAACGTGTACCCAATTAGATGACAAACAAATAAGAAACCAATATGAAACACATCAGCAGCTCCTGTGTATTTTTTTTTGTTTTGTTTATGGCTCTACGTTGAAAAAGTCTGATGACAAAGACTAGCCTGCTACAATCTTTGGCAAAGTTCCATAATGACTTTACTATAACGTGTTTAGTCTTCCCAACTGGGCCACAGTACTATGCCACTCATCGGTATTCAACTATTACAATAATATTATTCGTCAATGTTTCACTAATCTCTTCATCACGTAGGTACATTCATCCCAGGTGAGAAATTCTCGCCTATTGTTGTAGGCCTATAGCCGATATATATATATATATATATAC
>NW_004798125.1:271781-275260 GCF_000002075.1 Aplysia californica | reverse complement strand
GCTGATGGTTGATGGGGAAGAGGGAGGAGAGAAAAGGACGGTAGCTGATGGTTGATGGGGAAGAGGGAGGAGAGAAAAGGACGGTAGCTGATGGTTGATGGGGAAGAGGGAGGAGAGAAAAGGACGGTAGCTGTTTAATAGGAAAGAATGAGGAGATATAAGGACGATAGATGTTTGATAAGAAAGTATGAAGGGAGGTAAGGAAGACAGATGTTTAATAGGAAAGGAGGAGGAGGGATAAGGACGATAGATGTTTGATGGGTAAGAGGGAGAAGATATAATGGTGATAGGATGTTTGACAGGAGAAAAGGAGCAAACCACAAAGCATTCATTTAATAACAGAGCATCTTCAAACCTGCCACATAAATCATTTACTCCAAAAGCACCTCCCATACAACCACATTAACTCTACCCGTACGCCCTGGGGTTAGTTTGTACCTTTGGGGTTGTATTCTTCACATTTTAGAATACTTCTTGTACGAAGATCTCTTTGAAACCTCCAGTATTTCTCAAAAAATCGTTTTGACAGACTGCTATGCAAAGCGTACGGATCGGATTAATTTAACGAGTAAATTTCTTCTTTCGAAAGTGTTGACACAGAGTTCCCCACGCCGTATGGATACGATAGTAAAACACGACGTACGGATAGGGTTAAGTGGTGGCACAGAGTTCCCCACGTCGTAAGGATACGATAGTAATGTGGTGGAAAAGAATACGTTGACACCGGCAAGTCTGTACTGGCGAAAATGTGACCCCGCACCGACCTGAATAGATTCAAGGGACTTGAGAGACCTGTTCACTCACTGGTGAGATCAACAAGGGACCGAGTAGGTCGGGTTGTTGTAGAACAGTGGCCATTTGGGCGTTTTGTGGATCAAGATCTTGAGAAGTACAGAAACATCATCATCCAGAAGTGAGCCCTCTGTCTTCAATATCGACAATGACAATGACAATGACAATGACAATCTTTATTCATCTCGCAGGGAGAAATTTGTCTTGGTCGTTAACAATGGCAGTAGACGTTACAAAAGCTTTATCAAAAGAACCTGCTTCTACAAGGTGAGTAAAATATTGTACAGTATAACACGACTCACGGATAGGGTTAAATCATGTACTCACAGAGCCGAGACGGTGACCGTTTTGGGCGGGGCGCGTGGTTCTATCTGGATGGAAGGTTTCCGGGTGAGCATGACCTCGTCAGCTGTTAGCTCTTGCTTGTTGGCGGTGAGGGCGCGAGTCTGTGGGCAGTGGGTTGGTGGGTTATGGGGTGGTGGGTTATGGGGTTGTGGGTGGGTGGGTTATGTGTTGGTGGGTTATATGTTGGTGGGTTATGGGGTGGTGGGTTATGGGGTGGTGGGTGGGTGGGTTGGTTGGTTGGTGGGTTAGTGGGGTGGGGTGGTGAGGGCGCGTGTCTGTGAGAAGTGGAAGGTGGGTTGGTGAGAGGGTGGGGTGGAGTGGTGTGGTCTGGTGGGGTGTGGTGTGATGTGGGGATTAGCCAACTATTTGCGCCAAAACATGATGGAATCAGACGCTCGTCACTTTTGGGACATGTTGGGTTATTGGTATCATCTTAAAGCTTGTTCATTTGCCTCTCTTTTGGGTAAAGAAACATCCGTCTATGTTGAATGGAAGTCGAATTTTGTGCAATGGAAGAGGTCAAGGTAGCCAAGTTTCAGAGGTAAAATTAGCGAGAAAATGGAAGCCAAAGTTTCGAAACTTGCATAGCCTTTGAGTCCTTGGAACTGAACATTTACTCCTTTTTTGGGGGTCTCTTTATCAATGCTTTTCAGTAAAAATCCACTCAAAAAATGTGTTTTTAAACGACATGAAAGGTGTTGTGCCAACAAACAAAAAAAGAATTATTTTTTAAAAATCGCCCTCCCCCCCAAGAAGTAAATAAATGCTGATTTCTTAGATTTCATTCTTTAGACGAGCGCCTGATTTGATCACGATACCTCACATTTTGCCACCAGAACCCCTGCAGTGCCCGCTAAGCTCAAAGATCAGAGACTCTGTGGGTCTCGCATACCGCGGACAATAAATCGCTGAAACAGTTCAGTAGGTAAGTGGATCTCTAAGGTATGTATTATTCTGGAGCGCATACATAATATTCTTATTTAATTCTTTTTTCTTTTTTTTTTGTTATTAGCGGATAGGGGGGAGAAGGGGGGCGATTTCGGGTTGTTTATATCAGTTTCAGTAAACATTTTACGGCACTTGCAACACAATAAAGTCATATACGTGCCGAAGATGAGAGGCGTTATAAGAGAATAATAAGTACAGTACAAAAAAGGAGGAGAGATAAGGACGATAGGTGTTTGATCGGAAAGAAGAAGCAAACCACATCAGAGCACTCGCCAACCACCCACAAGCTAAGTGCTTAGAACTTAGAGACTATGCAGGTCTAATATACCGTGGACAGTTCGCTGAAGCAGCCGGTAAGTGGTTCTGCTGGGTATCTATTGTTGTGGAAGGCATCCGTACACTTATTTTTAAGCATCTTCGTTTGGGTTGTTCAGTTTTTAGTTTTCGCTTTTGTAAGAGTTTTAGTTTTAATAAGAGTTATACGGCACTTGCAACACTATAAAGTCATACAAGTGCCGAAGATTAGATGTGTTACAAGAGAGTAACATACATAAAAAAGAAGGAGGAGAGATAAAGACGATAATTTTTTAATAGGAAAGAAGGATCAAACCACACCAGAGCGCCCGCCAACCACGTACAGTAAGAGTTTAACGGCACTTGCAACATAATGGGGTTATATATAAGTGTCGAAGATTAGAGGTGTTATAAGAGAGCAAAATACACAAAAAGAAGGAGGAAAGGTAAGGATGAATGATGTTTGATAGGGAAAGAAAGCTCAAACCACACCAGAGCACCCGCCAACCCCCCACAGGCTACGTACTGAGAGATTATGCGGGTCTCATATTTATTTATTTTTAAATTTTTTTTTAGCAGCTTCGGGCCGTTTGGTTCAGTTTTAGTTAAAGTTTTACGGCGCTTGCATCATAATAAGGTGATATAAGTGACAAAAGATTAGAGGTGTTACAAAAGAGCAACAAAGACAAAAAAGGAGGAGAGAGAGAGAGATGGATGACAGATGTGTTGCTATACATCTACTACTGCAATAATCACAACAGCTGCAACTACATCAAACCGCAGCAACCACATCATCTACATCAACCATATCTTCTGACTGGATCAACTACAACAACTGCAAAAGTGTAAACAAACGTAACAAAGACTACAATAACAAATAACAAGGACAACAACAACGACATCACCACCACCACCAACAACAACAACAACAACAGCAACCACACCACCACCACCAGCAGCATCACTACAAACAACAACCACACCATCACCACCACAGCGACAACACCAATAACACCACCACCACCACCACCACCACCAACAACAACAACAACAACAACATCAACAACAACAACAACAACAACAACAAACACACCACCACC
>NW_004798125.1:270333-271601 GCF_000002075.1 Aplysia californica | reverse complement strand
TGGATCCCCTTCTCCTCTTTAGATCCCCCTCTCCTCTTTGGATCCCCCTTGGATCCCCCTCTCCTCTTTGGATCCCCTTCTCCTCTTTGGATCCCTTTCTCCTCTTTGGATCCCTTTCTCCTCTTTGGATCCCCTTCTCCTCTTTAGATCCCCCTCTCCTCTTTGGATCCCCCTTGGATCCCCCTCTCCTCTTTGGATCCCCTTCTCCTCTTTGGATCCCTTTCTCCTCTTTGGATCCCTTTCTCCTCTTTGGATCCCCTTCTCCTCTTTAGATCCCCCTCTCCTCTTTGGATCCCCTTTTCCTTCAATCTACCCAGAGTGAGGGAACCGCTATCCGCCTTATTCTTCCTCAAATGTTCCCTTACAGCGGTTCACTGATAGCTCACCCCTCTCTTTGAGCCAATTAAAAAAGTGTGCTCAAAATTCCTTGGCGCCCTCTTGAGCAAGTGTGGACTTTGCGATAAGAGTTACCCTACTTGTGTGAAAAACAGTGAAAGTGAAACAAATTTGTTGTAAATTCCTTGAGTGACAAACTACTGTGCTATTCCTATTCTTCTTCAGGAGAAACGTAAGAGAGCTTCAAAACAAAGACTGCAGCGCCATCTGAACCAATGTACGGACTTCTGCGGACAGGTTTTTGGCTAAGTGAACTATCTTGTTATGTACGATCTTTGCACAGTTACTTTCTTTCTAAAGATGTGATTTCTTTCCATGGTTACCTGGTTGGCTCCGAACATCTTCAAGATTTAGGATGACCTTGATTTTGGAACACTAATACCAAGCATTAACTTTTATTTTTCAAAAATAAATTCTGAAAAAAATAACATTTTAACGATTACAGTAACTGGTAATGGTTCGCGATCTGAGTGCTTTCTTGTCGCTTTTCCATTTTTGCAAACAGTGAAAGCAGTTCATAACAAAGAGTGAGCTTAAGAAAAAGTCACATTTTCAATATTAAAGAAATGGAGATACGACAAGAAAGCACCGAGGCCGCGCGTTGGTTTACGTAAAAAAGGAGTCGGAGCTTTTCTTCCGTAGCATTAATCGTTGGGAATCGGTTCCGGAATCGATTCTTCGCCCAGCCCTAGACTGAACACTAACATTTGTCTTGGTAATAATAATAATGTATATTGGTCCTGACATCAAGAGGTGAGCTGGGACGTAGAATCTTTCTTCTCGGTCCTCCGCTCAGGAGTCAACGAAACCCCAACGTTATGCCTTTGAGTTCTGTCCACTGAGCCCACAGAACCCCTGTATTAACCCTTTGA
>NW_004798125.1:268630-270179 GCF_000002075.1 Aplysia californica | reverse complement strand
GGGGGATAGGTGGGGGGAGAGATCGAAGAGGGAGCAAATCTTTAGAACAGAGCTTTAACCAACGTGGATGAAGAAATTAGGTTCCCACTAAATTATACATAAGCTACAGGCCTTAACGTGGACGAATTTTAATTCACAGATTTGAAAACAACCACGTAACACCTCCCTCCCCCCCAAACCCATTTTACCACCTCCCCACAAATTTGGGTGGGGCTCGAACCTAAACCTATCCATGTGGCTGATTGGTGGATGCTCTGAAGTGGTTTGCTTTTTTTCCCCCATTAAACATCTGTCACCCTCATCTCTGTTTCTTCATTTCTTTGTATTATGTTTCTCTCTAGTAACACCTCTAATCTTCGACACTTACATTAAACCTACAAGGCATCGTTCCCGCCTACAGCCAAGTACCCTTTCTCACTTTGATAATAATAATAATGGAGATCATTTCTATAGCGCCCACTCCCGTGTAAACAGCTCTAGGCGCTTACTTTCTTGATCCCTTACAGAATTTCCTAATTTTAGCACCAAAATGTCCAGCACTAAAACTTCTATTAGTCCATGATATTGAAACTACATAAATCCTCTTGAGAACAGAGAAATTGGCACATTCATACAGAGCAAGTTGCACTGCTGCCTGCTAGGCACTGATCACAACTCACATCCTAAAGTGAGGAAAATTCATACAACATAGATCTACCTCTACCAAGGACACAATTTCGGCCCAATGGCGGCAGGGTTCAAACCCATTACCATACAGTCAAAGCACAAACGGCGTTTCTGTTCTTGCTAACTACTCCAAACCAGTCTTGAATTCTGTACTCCAAATACATCTAGGATATAGAGAGATCTAGATCTAGAGTCTTACTCTCTAAAAAAAATTTAAAAATTTAAAAACTACGCACGAAATACGCGTCAAATCTTAAAACGTCAATACAACGAAGTAAACATTTTGTGGGTCTAAACAAACTCAACGTGTCGCGGACATGACAACACCAAATGTCTAGAAAAAGTCAATACAATGAAGTTTGGCCTGAAGTATCCATCGACACTGCGAAGCACAAATCCAAACAGGGTTGGATATTGGGACTCTAGATCTAGACTATATATAGATCTGGAAATTAAAAGAAGTAGCTGCTGTTTCACACGCACGACCAAGCACGAACCGAAACGAAAGGTGTCCCAAGTAAACTATGAAATGGCTAATGGCAGAGTGAAAACACCCGAGAGCTTTGATTTACAAGAAAAAAACATCAAACTGGAAAAATCGAAAGGTATTTTCCGAACTTTGAAAATATGCCCACGTAACCCTTTGTGACAATTCTTAACTGAATCATATTTTTGTGGATTTTATGTGCACCTGTGTAAAAAGTGTATAGATCTACTGACCCAACAAACAGGCTTAGCTCCGTTATAATAAGATTTGTGTTGCAAGCGTTGTAAAACTTACTAAAAACTAAAACTTAGCCTAGCCACTCCCAACCTCGGTAGGGTTTCCAGATATCTTTCATACGCAAAAACAAAAACAACCACAACAACAAGTAATAATAAT
>NW_004798125.1:265207-266222 GCF_000002075.1 Aplysia californica | reverse complement strand
CACACACACACACACACACACACACACACACACACACACACACACACACACGTTACTGTTACTTTACTTTACCTCTTCCCTTATACTGCGGTCAAAAATTCGTGGCGGGACTTATTGTCAAATAAATCTCCCTTCAACTATCGAACATAGACTCTCCAATTTGTGCACAGTGACCTGTATCAATTTGTCTTAACAGATCAAGATTTTTGTAAACACCTGCAAGCTGCGTTCTAGAAAATTCCTTAATTAATGTTAATTTTTTTTTAATCCAAGTGGGTGGTTTCTACAGATTTCTTCATGTTTACAGCTGGGGCAATATTGCTTTAAATAGCAAGTCCGTCAGGTTTTTCTAATCTAGATATTATGCTTATTGAACGCATGCTTTCAGAGCAATACCATTTTGCGTGTGACAGATATTTCAAGTATTCATATAAATTTATGAAGAAAAGTTTTTTTTTTAATTTAGCCCCAATTGTTCTGGAAAAAATATGATTTACTTAAGACAAATTGATACAAACTGCTATGCAAAGTATGGATGACATTGATTTATCCGTTAAAAACAATATTTGAGGATAAATTGCACCACGAATTTGTGACGCACTATAGTCTTAGATGGCCTTTTTGAGCACCACGGATGATCGGGCAACCACCCTCCACGTGAGAGGTTCTCAACACGCACCTATGTTAAGAAGAAGGAGCAAACCACGCAAGAGCACCCGCCAACCACCAACCATGTGAGAGGGTCTCCTCTCCACACGCACCTACCTATGTTTAGAAAGAAGGAGCAAACCACACAAGAGCACCCGCGAACCACCCTCCACGTGAGAGGGATACCACTCACACCTACCTATGTGGAGAAAGATGGCGAAGTTGTCCTCCTCCGCCTCGATAAAGTCGTGGATGATCTGATTGATGTCCTTTTTGCCCGTGGCTTTCTTGATCTCGTCAAAGGCTTTGGTGAACTCGTCCTTCTGTCGGGACATAGTCTCCACTGGGGGTTTGAGGGGGGGGGGGG
>NW_004798125.1:261932-263422 GCF_000002075.1 Aplysia californica | reverse complement strand
TTGCGTGACATCCTTGTGTTTTGTCCTCATGAAAGTCTCCATCTTCTTATCCTCACTCCTCCCCTCTCCCTCTCCCTCCCTCCCCTTCTCTCTCCCTCCCTCTCCCCTCTCCCTCAAACCTTTCTGCATCTCCACCTCCCTCTGATGCCTCAAGTATTGCGTGACATCCTTGTGTTTTGTCCTCATGAAAGTCTCCATCTTCTTATCCTCGCTCAGGGAAAGACTCATGACCTGCATTTCTCTCTCGAACTTGTCCCGCACTTTGTTCAGGTGGTCCTTGACCTTGACCTTTGTCGCCTCGGCGCGTTCCCTGTCAGTGAGGGTGGGGGAGTGGGGGGGATTGTATTAGTCAATATTATTGTTGTTATTTTAATTTGTATTCGTATTTGTATTGTTGTTGTTTTTTTCATGTCTGCGTCTCTGCCTCTGTCTCTGTCTCTGTCTCTGTGTCTGTCTCTGTCCTTGTCTCTGTCTCTCTCTCTTTCTCTCCCTCTCACACACACACCCATCCACACACACACATTGACACACACTCACATCACACACACACACACACACACACACTCACATCACACACACACACACACACACACACACACACACACACACACACACACACACATCTTCTCTAGGACGACACAGAAAGTCATATTTGAACGCCGCCCCTCCCCTTACCATAACACCAGTCATTCAATCAGCATTCGGGGCTCTCGTGGCCTAGAGGTTAAGATGTTCGCCCCTCTTTCAAAGGTCCCGGCTTCGAATCAGGGTAGCGACGGAACAATTTTCTTCTCTAAAATTGTCGCCTTTCACCTCCTTACCTGCTGTCTCTAGCAATGTTCTGTCGTCTGCTTTCGTCTCCTCCTTCTGCTCCCACACCCTCACCTCCTTTGTCCCCTCCTCTGGGCTCCTGACTCTTTCTTATGTCTTTCTACTGCTACTCCTTGGCCCGTTCTTACTGCTGTCTTTCACTCACACTCCTAATCTTCTGGTAGGAAAGATCTACACCTAGCCTTTTCCGACAAGGGCTAAAAATCTCGGAGGGCCCATGTGCAAGTTGCGCACGTTAACGATCCCTTGGTGGTCTAAAATCGACGAGAGTAGGTTTCGGCCACCACCCGGGCAAAATTCAAAATGTCCTCCAATGGGAAATGTTTAATGTGTCCCTCGCGCTTTTATGAGCTTATGCAGTTGTGAGCGCCGTAAAACACTTACCCAAAAAAAAATATTTTTTTAAAATCAGCATTCACCACCCTCAGTCTTCTCATACCTCTCTTTTTTTTCTTTTTTGTCCCTCCCCACCTTTTCTCCCTAAAAACCTTCCTCTGTGGGTTGTTGGCAGTTGCTCTAGTGTGGTTTACTCCTTCTTTCCCATCAGACGTCAATGGTACCTTTTTCTCCTCCATCTTTTCTGTGTATGTAACTCTCTAGTAATATCTGTAATCTTTGGCACTTATATGACCTATTTGTGTTGCATGTGAAGTAAAACT
>NW_004798125.1:260163-261705 GCF_000002075.1 Aplysia californica | reverse complement strand
GGGGGGGGAGGGGGTGTTGTTGCTTCTAATCTCCCTATCTCATCCCATGCGATAGGTTGCCATCATTTCTCATTTCTCACCGCTTCTCGTAGATCTCCGAGGTCTCCACGAGAATATGCGAGATCTTCTCGTTGATCTTCTCCACCTCGGCTTGTAGACGAGTCTCCTCCTTCCGGTAGATCTCCCGGATAAAGATGGCGCTGTCGATCTTCTGCTGCAGCTCGCGGTTCTTGGCAAGTTGGAGGTGGAACTTGCCGCTAGACTGTGCGGGGTAGAGAGATGGGAGGGGGAGGGAGAATGGAGGCAGAGAGGGGGAGGGAGAGGGAGAGAGAAGGGGAGGGGAATGAGTAAAGAGAGTGGGGAAGGGGGTAGAGAGAGAGAGAGAGAGAGAGAGAGACAGAGACAGAGACAGAGACAGAGAAAGAGAGAGACAGAGAGTGGGTGATACAGAAGGGAGGGGATAGAATAGAGAGAGAGAAAAAGACACATAGAGAGAGAAAAATAGAGGGGAAAGAGGGAGGGAGGTATGAGAGAGAGAGAGGTTTACTATTCTATCCTCTTACTAACTCGCCCACTAGCTGACTCCACCCACTCATCCACTCACTCACCCACTCAAGTATTGACCCAGTGCTGTACACACTGACCTACTACCATTCTACCCACTCACTCACCCACTGTTGTACTCATTCACTCACCCACTCACCCACTAACCACCCACTGTTGTAGTACACTCATCCACTACTGTACTCCCTCACTCACCCACTCACCCACTCCCCCACTCACCCACTCCGCCACTCACCCACTCACTCACTCACCCACTCACTCACTCACCCTCACACCCACTCACCCACTCACCCACTGTAAATGCAGTACTCACTCACCCACTCACCTACTCATACACAGTAAATGCAGTACTCACCCAATCCCCCATTCACCCACCGTAAATGCAGTACTCACCCACTTACCCACTCACTCACACACTCACACACTCACACACTCACCCACTCACCCACAGTAAATGCAGTACTCACCCACTCTATACGGTTATACATTGTCCTAGGACAGGGAACTCTGGCCTTTGCCTGCTCCATCCTCCAACTCACCCACTCACACACTCACCCTCTCACCCACTCACACACTGTAAACGCAGTACTCACCCACTCCCCCACCCACTAACCGACTCACCCATTCCCCACTCACCCCTAGTAAACGCAGTACTCACCCACTCCCACACCCACTAACCGACTCACCCACTCCCTCACTCACCCACTGTAAATGCAGTACTCACGCACTCACACACAGTAAGTGCGGTACTCACCCACTCTATACGGTTATCCATTGTCTTAGGACAGGGAACTCTGGCCTTTGCCTGCTCCATGGTCATTTCGGTGGTCTTTCGCTTTGTGTCCCATGTCTCTCTTGTGAGGTTGTCCAGCTGGGGAGGGGGGAGGGAAAGGGGGGAGAAAGAGGGAGAGGGAGAGAGGATGAGAGAGAAGGGAGGAATAGAAGAGAGAGAGAGAGAGAGAGAGAGAGAGAGAGAGA
>NW_004798125.1:239881-257684 GCF_000002075.1 Aplysia californica | reverse complement strand
CCTAACCTGTTTCCCCAGTGACCGTGTGTTCCCCTTCTCTTGCTCTAAGAGTGACCTCACGACGTCGGTCGTCTTAACTAGGTCAGTGACCACGCCCTTCTCTCTCTTGTACTTGATCTCTGTGGCGTGGGACCTCATGGCCAGGAAGTTGTCCAGTTCGGTGTCCTTCTCCTTCTCGAGGAGACTGAGGCATCTCCTGGGAGGGGGGGGGTCATGGTTAGAGGACATGGTGATGAAGGACATAGTGCGGGGATATGCTGAAAGGATGTTTTGAGAGAATATAGTGAGGGGACATGGTGATGAAGGACATAAGGCGGGATATGTTGAAAGGACATTTTGAGAGGACTTTTTGAGAGGACATTATGATGAAGGACATTGTGCGGGGATATGTTGAAAGGACATTTAGAGAGGATATGGTGATAAAGGACAAAGTGCGGGGAATATGCTGGAAGAACATTTTGAGATGACATGGTGAGAGGAAATGGTGATAAAGGACATAGGACAGGGATATGTTGGAAGGACATGTTGAAAGGACATTTTGAGAGGATATGGTGAGAAGACATGATGAAGGACATAGTGCGGGGATATGTTGAAAGGACATTTTGAGAGGACATAGTGAGAGGGAGGACATGGTGGATTTTAGTTTTAGTAAGTGTTTTACGGCACTTAAAACATAATGAGGTCATATAAGTGCCGAAGATTAGAGATGTTACAAGAGAGTAACATACACACAAAAGAAGCAGGAGAGATAAGGACGATAGCTGTTTGATAGGAAAGAAGGAACAAACCATACCAGAGCACCCGCCAAACACCCACCAGCCAAATGGGAGGACGTGCGATCACATATATACGACAAAGTAGGATCAGACACAAGGGTTAACGTACGATCAGATATATTCGACATACTACAATCAGATATATCGGATGATGTATGATGAAATGCATAACGTACAATCAAACACATCCGACAACGTACGATCAGACGCACCAGACTACGTTCAATCAGATACATCCGATGACGTATGATCGACATATCCAATTGCATAACACCAGATACATCTGATTGCATACGATCAGATACATCCAATTGCCTAAGACCAGACACACCCGATGACACACAGGCCTACCATCAAACGCATCTGATGACCTCCGACGATCAGACACATGAGATGATAGGCGTAACTAAGTCTTAACCCTATCCGTACGCCTTGGGGTCATTTTGTACCCCATGGGTTGTATTCACTTTTTAGAATACTTCTTGAGCGAAGATCTCTGAAACGTTCAGCATTTCTCAAAAAATAATTTTGACAGACTGCTATGCAAAGGTTACGGATCCGATTAACGAGTAAATTTCCTCTTTCGGAAGTGGTGGCACAGAGTTCCCCACGTCGTATGGATACGATAGTAACACACGACGTACGTATTGGGTTAAGTGGTGGCACAGAGTTCCCCACGTCGTATGGATACGATAGTAAAACACGACGAAGTGGTGGCACAGAGTTCCCCACGTCGTATGGATACGATAGTAACACACGACGTACGTATTGGGTTAAGTGGTGGCACAGAGTTCCCCACGTCGTATGGATACGATAGTAAAACACGACGAAGTGGTGGCACAGTTCCCCACGTCGTATGGATACGATAGTAAAACACGACGTACGTATAGGGTTAAATCTTACCTCTGTTTGTTGATCTCGTGCGCCGTTCGACGCGTGAAGGAAGCCTTCTCCTTGTTGAATATGTAGATCTGCCGGCGCAGTTTGGCCTTGACCTTCTCGTCTGCCACCAACTCCTGTCTCTTCTTCTCTTTCTCTATCATCTCCGAGATGTCCATGGTGGGAGGTTTTTGTGGAGTGCTTTGGCTAGGGGGGAAACTTGGGGCAGGGTCCGGGGGGAGAGTGGATATATTGAAAAAGAGATATATTTACGGATCAATAATATCATATGTGGAGGAACGAAGAATAAACAAAAACAATATGGAAAAATATATGAATCTTCATAAAGAAATTAGACACAAATGTAATCTAGCAAAAGAGACCTGGTTAAAAGAAGAATGTGGGGAAATGGAAAATCATTCCAATGCGAACTCAAAAGATCTACACAGAAAAATTAAAGAGGTGTGCCATACAAGAACCCGTGAATCAACAGGATGCCTCAAATCAAAGGATGGGAATGTCATAATGGACAAAGACAAGATACAAGAAAGTTCGACAGAATATATTGGTGACCTGTACAATGACAAAGAGATGAACAAAGAAGAGTGGGAAATAACAACGAGGGACCACCAATCATGGAAGAAGAAGTTATCAAGGCACTACGAAAGATGAAGAATGGGAAAGCGGCAGGACCGGACAACATCACCACAGAGATGATTAAAGCTTTAGAAGACTTTGGAATCACCACGCTGACAAACTTCTTAACAACATATATGCCACTGGACATATTCCATCAGACTTGCCAAAATCTATCTTCATAGCTTTACTAAAGAAACCTAATGCAAACGAATGTGAAACGCATCGTACCATCAGCCTCATGAGCCACATAACGAAAATATTACTCAGAATAATTATGATGAGAATAAGAAATAAAATTCTCCCAGAAATAGCCCAAGAACAATGTGGATTTATTGAAGGCAAAGGCACTGTAAATGCCATATATGTCATCAGAACAACGATAGAACGTGCCCTAGAAGTTCAGAAAGATCTTCATTTATGTTTTGTAGACTACACCAAGGCATTCGACAAAATCAGGCACGACAAAATCATCGACATGCTGGAAGTTCTTAATATCGACGGGAAGGACTTAAGGATTATCAAAAACATGTACTGGGATCAAACTGCTGCAATGAGAATAGAAAACGACATCAGCGAATACATACAGATTAAAAGAGGAGTCAGACAAGGATGTGTACTTTCTCCAGACTTGTTCTCCCTGTATAATGAAAATATCATGAGACACATAGAAGAAATGCGTGGTATCTCGATAGGGGGACATAATATAAACAATCTAAGATATGAAGATGACACAGTCCTAATATCAGAAGATGAAGAACACCTGCAGAATTTATTAAATGTCATCGTACAAGAGAGTAACAACATGGGCTTAAGCCTAAACATCAAGAAAACCGAAACGATGGTGATAAGCAGAAATACTCCAATCCCAACATGCAATATCAAAATCAATGATACCACCCTCAAGCAAGTACAACATTTTAAATATTTGGGGGCCATTATATCATCAGATGGTAGATGTCACACCGAAATTAAAAGCCGCATTTGCCAAGCAAAAGCAACCTTCCACAAGATGAAACAGATACTAACAAACATCAATCTGTCACTGAAAATGAGGAAAAGAGTAATGAAAAGTTACATCGAGCCAACCCTATTATACGGGTGCGAAGCGTGGACAATCAATAAACAGCTGGAAAGAACAATTGTAGCGACAGAGTTGTGGTTCATAAGACGCATACTACGTATCCCATGGGCAGCTAGAAAAACAAATGAGGAAGTCCTGGTTGAAGCAAATTATAGAAAACAACTTATCACGAATATAAGAAAACGACAGGCAAAGTTCTTCGGACACACAATGCGGAAAGAAGCATTGGAGAATATTGTAACAACAGGAAAGTTTGATGGAAAGAGAGGCAGAGGCAGACAGAGGGAAAAGATACTGGACAAGATGACAACATGGCTGGGAGCAGCAAGAACAACACACACCATTGCTGCATCGAAAGACAGATGGAAGTGGAGGTCCATGATCGCCCACGCCATTCGGCAAGGCACCGGATGATGATGAATATCATATTATGAAAGACATGAAAAATATAATAATTGTTTGTTTTTAGTAAGCGTTTTATGGCACTTTCAACACAATTAGGTCATATCATTGTCTAAGATTAGAAAAGTTACATGAGTTTTTAAAAAACCCATCAACAATAACAAAATTAAGTAGGAGAGAAATGGACGATAGATGTTTGATAGGAAAGAAGCAGAAAACCACACCAGAGCATCCACCAACAACCCTCTTGTGATACATTGAAAGATAGATAGTTAGATAGTAGTAATGAATCAATAATAATGTATATATTATGTAAAAGAAATTAAGAATGTTAGAAAGATAGAAAGAACCTATATTTGAATAGAAAGACAGAACGAACGATAGCAACGAATTAGTATGAAATAGAGAAAGTAAGAAAGATAGAAAGAACCATTATTTAAAAGAAAGAAAGAATGTAGGTAATGCAGTATAAGAATCAACGAAAGGAAGAAAGAATATACTGAAAGAGGGAAAAATGTATTTTTTCAAAAATTATCATGTGAAGGAAAGAAAGAATGAAAGCAAGATATGAGCAATAAAATATGAATGGAGGGCGGGGGGGGGGGGGTAAGAGCCATACGAAAAATCGATAATTGTAGAAAGAAAGAACTGAACAAAGATTTGTTATTATGTATGTAAGAAAGAAAGAATTTCAAAAAATTAGAAAATAATGAAGTACAGTATTAGGAAGAGGAAGTGAAAAGTACAAGAATTAGAGTTTTGTTTGTTTATTTGTTTGTATTGGTTTTTGTTTACTTGTTGTTGTTGTTGTTGTTGTTTGTTTGTTTGTTTGTTTGTTTGTTTGTTTGTTTATTTGTTTGTTTGCTAGTTTGTTTTTGGTTTGGTTTTCGGGGTGTTTTGTTAGTTGTTGTTTCTTATTGGGGGGGGGGGTGGAGGGGGTGTTTTTTATGTACATCTCTCCTTGCTTTTTTCAGCATTTAGATCTAGAATCTAGATCTAGATCTCTAGAATTTGAATTTCAACAAAACATCACGGGAGCAGGTAATTTAACTGATAGATTAAGAAAATGCAATAAGGATTTTTTAAACTATCTAGATCTAGATCTAGATCTAGATTTCTAGATCTAGAAATATAGACTAAATTTGGGGGATTGGTTCATCTGAAAAGCTGGCCAACAATTTTCTATTGTGGTCTTCCTACCTCTGTCTCTTCCCGTTTGTCCTACTCTGACTCTAGATCTATCTACTGCGCCAGAAAAGCTCCAGTTGATCTAGCGCTTTCAAAACGACGTAAAACTCAAACCCAAAGAAAACGTGATCAGAACTTACAATAAAGTGGAAAGAACGGCCTTTTTGTGTGTGAGAACAGAGGTCGCTCGCTCCTTGCAGCCTCTTCTGTGTTCAGCACTGGTGTGAAAAGGTGTGTATTTTATAATTGTTTTGTTGTTGTTGGTTTTTTGTTGGCCTTTAGAACACAACACAAAACCAACAGAGAGTACAAGGCAACAAGTACGTGCTGCTAAATCCAACCTTCAAAGAGAAACCAGAAAGTGTGCCAATCATTCCTGGGACAAGTTATGCTCAGAAATTCAACAGGCCAGCCATACAGGTAATATCAGGAAAATGTATGAAAACACCAGAGTTGCTATTGGACTGGACCAACAGCAAACAAAGTGGCACCTCTAAAGTCTGCGACATGTGAACAGCTGACCGACAAGAAGAAACAAATGGAAAGATGGGTGGAACATTATTCAGACTTATACTCAGAGGAGCGACATGTTGATAGACAGCTACATGAGGCCATTCCTCAGCTCTCCGAAATGTCAGAACTTGATACAACACCAACAGAAGAAGAACTCCCCTCTGCAATCGATGGACTCGCTTGCAGAAAAGCAGCAGGAAATGACAATATACCTGCTGAAGTGCTGAAAGAGAACAAAGAGACCCTCCTCCCATATCTCTACAAGCTACTAACGACTTGTTGGCTGAAAACAGAAATTCCACATGACATGAGAGGTGCCAAAATCACCACACTCTACAAAAAGAAAGGGGACAAAGGAGATTGCAACAACTACAGAGGCATCTCACTGCTAAGCATCACTGGAAAAGGTTTTGCTAGGATCATCCTGAAGCGACTTCAGAAACTAGCAGAAAGAGTCCTACCAGAGAGCCAATGCGGTTTCAGATCAAACCGCTCAACAATGGACATGATCTTTTCTATTCGTCAGCTACAAGAAAAATGCAGGGAGCAACAACTGCCATTACATACTGCGTTCGTCGACCTGACAAAGGCTTTTGATACAGTCAGTAGATCAGGACTGTACACGGTGCTTGGAAAAATTGGCTGTCCCCCAATACTGCTAAAGCTCATCATCTCATTCCGCGAAGATATGAAGGCCACCATTCAGTTTGATGGTTCAACATCACACAGTTTCAACATCAAGAGCGGAGTAAAGCAAAGTTGTGTCTTTGCACCAACCCTTTTTAGCACTTATTTTGCCGTCTTACTGCAACACGCATTCAAAGAGTCACCAGGGGATGTCTTCCTCCACTGGAGAACTGATGGGTCGCTCTTCAATCTTGCAAGACTCAAGGCCAAGACCAAGATCAACAAAACAACAGTTCTTCTTTTCACCGATGATGCTGCTCTTGTTGCTCACAGTGAATCAACCCTACAAACAATGATGGACCGCCTATCAACAGCATGCAAGATCTTTTGCTTGGTTATCGGTGTTAAGAAAACAGTCATCCTTACCCAAGAAGGTGCAGAGCAGAGCCATATATGGCTGAACGACAAGGAACAAGACAGTGGACAAATTCTGTTACCTGGGGTCTACCATCAGCTCTACAACATCCCTTGATTATGAGATCAACATCAGGATAGGGAAAGCAGCAACAACTTTTGGAAGGCTGACAAAACGAGCATGGGAAAACAAAAGATTAACCATCAAAAGAAAGATCAAGATTTACGAAGCATGTGTCATTTGAAACATGGACCTTGTACAGCAGACAAGAAAAGCGCCTCCACATTTTCCATCTCAGATGCTGCCGCAAGATCTTAGGCATTTCGTGGCGTGACAAGGCTACATGTTGGAGTGTTGGCACGGCAAACCTCCAGAGCAGGACAACTATCCTGTGTTTTAAAAAAATTGACATGTCTGGGCCATGTCAAGAGAATGGTTGACAACCGGATTCCGAAGCAACTTCTCTTTGGAGAACTTGCCCAGGGAAAGAGATAAAGAGGAAGACCAAAATTGAGGTACAAAGACACCTGCAAAAACAGCATATCTAAGCTTGGAGTAGATGTTAACACCTGGGAAGAAATAGCCGAGGACGGAAAACATGAATGCAAAGGAGCAAAACGGATCAGATTCAGAGCACCCACCAACTGGATCTCTTTTATTTTGAAAACTTATGTTGTTTCTTTTTTTTTGGGGGGGGGGGGTGTTGTAAGTGTTTTACGGCGCTCGCAACTGCATACGGCCATAAACGCGCGACGGACACATTAAACATTTTTAGTATCGATTTTAAGCCACCAAGGGATTTTAACGTGCTCAGCTTGCACACGGGACCTCCAAAAATTTTTGCCCTTGTCCGAGAAGACTATGTGTACATCTTTCTAACCATAAGATCAGGGGTGTGGCTGAAAGACAGCAGTAAGGAGCCAAGGAGTAGGAGTAGAAAGGCTGCAGAAAAAGTCAGGAGCCCATTGAAGGGGGCAAAGGAGGAAGTGAGGGGGTGGGGCAGAAAGTGGAGACGAAAGCAGACGACAGATCATTACTAGAGAGCAGGAAAGGAGGTGAAAGGAGACAATATTTAGAGAAGAAAATTTTTTCTGTCGCTACCTAGATTCGAACGCGGCACCTTTGAATGAGAGGCGAACACTTTAACGTCTGGGCCACGAGAGCCCCTCCCTTATAGACTGTTATTCAGTCACGAACAGCTTAGGTCAAAAGTAACAGGGAGCAGAAGTAGAAGACCCCCGGGGCAGTGCCACTGACTGAAGTGTCTTTAGACCATTCCCAAAGGGAAGACATTTCTCGTTCAAGCATAGTAGAATTATAAATGGGCTGACTCATGTCACGCTCATAACTGTGCCTGATCTACAACAGGGAACTGCTGCTTTTGCTTTCCTGATCCTTACTATTGTCATTTCCTCTACTTCTTTTGTATGATTGTCACTCTCTCGTGACCTGCTATTTCCGGGGTGCCTTGATAGTCGAAGCAAACCTTGTGCTGTTGAAGCTAGAGAGGTCAGCAGTCTAAGTCTGATTCCTTGTAAAGACTTCCCTGTTGACACCCACCCCTTGGCGCTCATATGACCTTATGCAGTTGCGAGCGCCGTAAAACCCTCTACTATAAAAAAAAAAAAAAGAAGTAGAAGACACATGCCACACCAGAGCGCCCACATACCACCCGCTACCCAAAAGTTGACAAATCCAAAGAAAAACGCATTGAATGATTTTGTCAATGACGTATAGGGATTTATTTCTTTGATAAATTATAACATTCACATGGTTATCATTTTGCAGCACAATTTAAATCACTCCAAGAATGTTAGCAGAAATAGTTTATATCAACACTCTACAAAAAAATACAATTTGTCCAATTTGCAACACAAGCACCATTTCGTTCCGATGTACAAATTACAAAGCCCAAAATTTTGAAATACTTTTCTTTTTTTAAATATTAATTACAGTTTATTCTTAATCTTTGGTATCAGGTGTAAGAGTACAAGAAATAATTATTTTTTTTTCAAAATTCAAATTCTAAATGTTAAAAAAGCACATAAAAATATTTTCTAAAAAAACATAAGGTGATATAATTTCTTACAAAAGTACGCAGCTTTGTTTTTTTGTTGCTTTTTGTTGTTTTCTTTTCTCTCCTGAAAAAAAAAATTGCTTTCAGGGCTTGGTACATGAACCTTTTGACAGCTTGCTGACGTCATGTGCTACAGACATACACAGCATCATCATCAAACCATTCAGACAATCACATACACACAAAAGAAAAACCAAATCTTCTGTCACACTCTGTGTTGATGACAAAATTCAGGACTTTGATTAAAATCCCAAGGTGCTTATTATATTGTAATTGGTCGCTTGAGAAATTCGAAGGTAAAGTTTTTGCCCTTTGTTAATTTTCTTTAACATGGAGAGCTGTCTTTACGACCCAAAAAAATATACACACCAAAGAATTTAAACTTCTCCTCTAGGTAGGACAATGCCCACTTTTGGTGTAGGACAAGATTTCTGGAAACCCACGAAATCTGGGTTAGCCCGCTTGTCCTTAAAAGTGACCAATTGTAAATGTTTTATTTCTCCATCAACATAAAAATATTTAGGAAGCCGGCTGCTTTGCCCATGTCTTTCACGACCAACCTGGGTTGAAAGAGAAGCCTGATAATATCTGCAAACTCCGCTTTCAGCAAAAGAAAATTTTCGTTTTATTATAAGATATTAAGAGTATTACGGCACTTGCAACACAAATAGGTCACATAAGTGTTGATGATTAGAAGTATTATTAGAGAGAAAGATGCAGAGAATAGAAAGAGGAGAGGTAAGGAAGACTGACATAACATGAGAAGGAACTTCCCATTATGGGAATCAAACTCGCACCTTCTGCATGCGACAGCAAAGCACATAAATCCTACACAACACACGCCAGTAGGGGATAATAATATTGTGTTGCTTTAAACAGAACAACAAAAAAAACAACAAAAACAATCAAAAACAGAGAAACCAAAAAAAAATGTTATTAATCAGTGGTATCAGAGCAACAGATCAAGAGAAAAATCACAGGCAACAATATTGTCAAGGAATAAAACAGCGAAAAGATCTTGCGCACGTTTGTACACGTGTGTACATATAATAAACATCACGACATAACCGACGACAATAGAAAGAGCTTGTCAGCTGTTCAAACGCGCTCAAAACTTCAATTAAAACATTTTTTTCAAATTGCAGTTTCTTAATCTGAAGTATTTGATCCATGAACCTAAGAAAGGTTTACTCAAAATTGAAATTCTACAAGAAAAGATACAAAAAGAAGGTACACAATTTTCTCTCTCTCTTCGAAGATTTTTCTTTCTAGGCTTAGAACATGTGAACAGCTTTCCTACAATATTTCATCTGTTTCAGACTTTAGCCTGTATGCGCAAAACTAAGTCAAACACTATTTTTGTCAAAAATTCAAGTACAGCCACTATGTAACCCACATAGTGCCTTTAAAATTGATTTGTAAATCCATAATATGTATCATGTTAAGCGCATAGAGCATTGCGTAAGTGGATATGCGCTATATAAATGCAATCCATTATCATTATTATTATAAGAAATCTAACCAAACCGGTGGTTTTTAGTGGGGGGGTTTTTCCAGTTTTGGAAAGAGTCCAATGGCACTTGTAACAAAAATAGGTCATATAATAATGTGCCAAAGATTAGAGAAGTGTTACTATCGCTACAAGAGTAACATACTAAGAAAAGAAGCAGCAGAGACCAGGAAAATAGATATTTGACAGGAAAGAAGGAGCAAACCACACCAGAGCACCCACCAACCACCCACACTCATAATCTGAAGAAGAACACACACATACGCAAAAAGACAATCACTGTGTCAGTCCTGAACACATTTGCTGTAGGAAGCAGAACAAAACTGTGTCATGACGCCGTGGAATCAGGCGCTCGTCAATTTTTTCGGCACATGGAGTTATTGGTATCATCTTAAAGGTTATTCATTTGCCGTGCTTTCCATTTTTTAAAAATATCCATTTATCTTTAACAGAAGTCGAGATAATTGCATTTGAAGGAGGCGGGGTTGCCATTGTTTCAGAAGTAAAATAAGCGAGAAAATGGCCGCCAAAGTTTGGTGACTTCCATAGCTGTAGAGTCCATAGAAACTGCAAATTTACATTTCTTTGGGCCTTTAATTAACGTTTTCGTAAAATCCACATGTAAAAGTGTTTTTGAATGGACATACAAGGTGTTGAGACAAAAAACAAAAATCAGGAAAAAATGTCCAAACTGGACGAAAAAAAAACGTATTTCATTATTTGGACAGACGGGAAGCGCCTGATCTCACCACGATGCCTCACAATAAGTAAAATGGGATTTAAATGAATGTGTTTTCAGACCAGATTTAAATACAATCAAAGATAACCCCCTGAGCAAAAACTTTAAAAAACCCAGTTTTTTACTTCTCCTAAAAACTTCCGACATGTATTTCAACAATGATCATGATGAATGACAGCAGCGATATCGAAATGTATATCACAAATGACAAAAAAATGAGAGCTTGCATATGTAACATATTATGTTTACATATCTACACACTTTTTAAAGATCAATACAATAAAGCGAGCTAAGCACAAAACGTGCACACATATGTGTGTGAAAATATAAACGTATCTATAAATGTTGTAATATCCGTGTATAAATTATATGAGGTGCTCAAAAGAAAGGTAATAAAAAGCGTACGTGTGGGTGTGTGTTTGTATCATGTACGAGAGAGAGAATGCTTCTTTTAAAAAATCTGGGGGGTAGGTTTGTTTTTTGTTGTTTTGTGTTTTTTAATTTTCTGTTGGGGTTCTTGTTTCGTTCTTTTTCGTTACTGTTTGTTGTTTTTGTTTTGTTTTGGGTTTGTTGGGGGGGGGGGGGGGGTTGGGGGGGGAGGGGGTTCCATAAGTAGGTGTTTTACACCCCCACTTATACAATAAAGATCCTTTTGAAGGTGGGCTTCTGAATCTACCTGACAGGGCCAACACCGGCTGAGAGGTAAACAACATCCCAACAGAAAGACTGAGATACTCAATGAAAACCCTCCCTATACTGGAATCAAATTCAGATCTTTTGTGTGCGTTGGCAAAGTGCCTAACTGCTACACCACACATGTGTGTCAGTGTGTGAGAAAGAAAATGTGATTTTTGCTTTAGTAGAGGTCTTACGGCGCTCGCAACTGCATAAGGTCATGTGAGCGCCAAGGGGTGGATGTCAACAGAGAAGCCCAAATGGGGAATCAGGCTTACCCTGCTCACCTCTCTAGCCTCAACAGCACAAAGTCTGCTTCGACTATCAAGGCGCCCCGGAAATAGCGGGTCACAATAGTGTGACAAACATAGAGAAGAAGTAGAGGGAAAAATGACGATAGTAAGGATTAGGAAAGAAAAAACAGCAATTCCCTGTTGTAGCTCAGGCACTGTTATGAGCATGGCATTGATGAATCAGCCCATCTACAATTCTACCGTGCATAAGAACATGTTGATATCCCCCCTTTGGGAGTGGCCTAAAGACAATAGGTGTTTAGTAGTAGTAGTAGTATAAGGTTTTACGGCGCTCGCAACTGCTAAGGTCATATGAGCGCGCGAAACACAAGTATGTGTCATGTATGTACGGAAAATATACTCTTGTGTTTGTGGTTGTCTTTGAAAGCACACAAGGGTCAGGTGGGCATGAGGAGCACCTGTCTATGTGTTAACACTCATTTGGTCACTTTTAAGCACAAGGGGGCTATCCTGAAAAATGTTTTTTCGAGAAAATCAACGGTAAAGGTTTTTGGACCCTTGTTCATTTTCTTTAAAAGACAATGAGAGTTTTCTCTATCAAAAAAATATACGCACCAATGAAACCAAACTTCTCCTATAGGTAGTCCAATGCCCACTTTTAGTGTAGGTCAAGATTTCTGGAAAGTACAGAAATCTGAGTTAGCCCGCTTGTGCTTAAAAGCAGCCATTTATCGATGGTATTCTCATCGTTACTAGCACTTTTTTGTTTTGTTTGGTTGGGTGGGTAGGCGGGAACAGCAACTCAAAACAAAGGAAGCACAACATGACAGAAGGTATAACAAAATCAAGTATGTGCGCAGCAAACCAAACTTTACGAGTAACCTTTAAAGACAATTACTCAGATAAAATCAAATCTTCTATGACCAAAAAAAGAGCGAAATGCTCGCAGCTAACGGGATTTGAAAACAACGGCAACAACAACATGACCAAAAAAAAACATATCAAAATAAAATGTACATTTTCCGAAGCACAACATGACGTGCTTGGCCTAAGCAATATCTTTTAACTCCAATATATATCACTTAACAGTCGCTCAATACAGTCCACTACGCTGGAAGCGATGTCATTGGGAAACTAGAAAAAAGATCGCAACATCCAATGTTCGCAACAGTCGTTGGAAGAAAAATTCAAGGGAAATAATCCCCAATACTCAACCTCACTGTAGAGTTAATGCTGAGCTTCGGAGCTTATCATGTAAGGTCATCAATAGTACCATGTGGGATACTGCCTGCTAAGTGTCTGATGCCTCGTACTAATGTGTGGATGAGCATAACGTTACAAAACATTATCGGGTTCATCAATGCTAGGTCAAAACACCACAGGGGAAGCATTGTTAAAACCATTATATTCTAACAATAAACTATAAGGGCCGGGGATAAGAATACGCATCACTTCAGCCGTCACGACGTACGTAGTGAATTCGGTACAACCGTTTCAATTTTATTGAGTTTGTGTTACATCGGTGCCCGTTCCACGGAAAAAGATCGCTAAGTCTGAAGATCTTTACAACCGACTTCCCTACAACAAGTGGAGAGGACTGTATGCACTTAGAAAAACTACAAAGATAAAACTTTTCAGCATCATGTCTTCAGGTCAAAGACAAGCCTTACGATATCCTTTGGAGAACTACAAAGATAAAACTATTTTAGTAGCATGTCTTCAGTTCAAAGGCAAGCCTAGTGATATCTTTTGAAGAATTACAAAGATAAAACTATTCAGTAGCATTTCTTCTGTTCAAAGTCAAAGGCTAGCCTTACAATATCCTTTGGAATTCTATTAGTGGCAAGAGAAGGTTATTCAAATCAAACAATTCTAATACACAAACCAACAGGGTTATGGATAGACTTGTCAACAACCAGAAACAACCGACAATATCCCCAGCAGCCTCCAATTACTCATGGCAAAAACTAAATCTTTATAAGTATCAATAGACACCGGTTTTGATTATAGATTAAGTCACAATAACGAACAAAATGTGACATGATACCAACAAACCGAAACAGGAAACGGAAATATAGACAATAAATAACACTGTATTCACCATCATGAGGTGAGCGTTTTTTGCAAGCACATTTCCCGTATCATGCTCATAATACTCATGGTAACACAGTAATGGTAATAAATAGGTTCGCCCATCATGAACTGATGATGATGATGATGATGATGATGATGATGATGATGATGGTGATGGTGGTGGTGGTGGTGGTGGTGGTGGAGGTGAGGATGATGATGATGATGATGATAATGACCTTGCACTTCTTCAGTATTATAAATTTTGGAATTCTACAGTCTCCACCAATTTTTTCTTTTTTTAATCTTCGAACTGTCAACAATGATGACGATGGTGATGATGATGATGATGATACTGATGATGGTGGTGATGATGATGATGATGATGATGATGATGATGATGATGATGATGATGATGATGATATTGATGATGATGATGATATTGATGATGATGATGATGACCTTCAACACCCCTTCATAATTAGTTACGGACCTTACTACCAACCCTTGGTAGCTAACATGGATAACTAACAGAGAGTAAAAATAGGGAAAACAACAACAAGCAACAAGTAAAGATAACACACACCACAACTGGCCAAAGGTAGCAGTGCTTTTCCCTTTCCTAGAGGGAAACACAATCACAAACCAAAAACATATGTGAGGCAACATGGTGGAATCAGGCTCTCGTCAATTTTTGGGCATGTAGAGTTATTGGTATCACATTAAAGCTTGTTCATTTGTCTTTATTTGGATGAAAAAAATATCCATTTATCTTAAATACAAGTCGAGATATTTGCAAAAGAAGGAGGTGGGGGTCACCTGTTTTCAGAGGTAAAATTAGTGAGAAAATGGCCGCCAAAGATTAGTTATTTCCTTAGCTCAAGTGTCCGTGGTAACTGAAGATATACATTTTTATGCCTTTGATCAACGCTTTTCAGAAAAAATCCACACAGAAATGAGTTCTTTAATGGGCATGCAAAGTGTTGGGCCAAAAACCAAAAATTTGATTAAAATTCACAAACCTGCAGATAAATGCAAGTTCCTTCACTTTGATTATTTTGACGAGAGCCTGATTCCACCACGCTGCCTCATATATGTGAGGTGTGCTGACAAAATGAGCTACTTCTCGCAATCCACAAATGGAGATACTGGCAAACTATCAACACTATTAGAGTCAAATTTGTAGATTTTCTGTTGATACCATAGTCTTTAAGTATAACATGCCTTTTATTATCTAATACCTATAAATTGTTTTTAAAAAACTTCACTTAGAAGCATGATGTATCTATTTGCAAAGGGTTCAAATCAGAGAAGCAACTCATTTTGTCAGCACGCTTCAGATATCTTTTGTCAAACTAGGTGACCAATCAAAGATTTCAACACAAAAGTCTGAATATAAAAATCTAAAGAAACCATACCCATAATTAACAAACAACAAAAAATGCATTGCCAAATCTATATATATATATATATATATATATATATATATATATATATATATCTAAAACTACCAAAAACCTGCGTAAAAGTGTAGGGAAACGCTTGTCAAATTATCACAGTAACACAGAGAAGCAATAAACCATTTCGTTTTAGTAAGAGCTTGACAACACTTTCAACACAAATGAGTCACGGCATGGTGGAATCAGGCGCTCGTCAATTTTTGGGCATGTGAAGTTATCGGATTCATCTTAAAGCATGTTCATTTGTCTTGCTTTCGATGAAAGAGATACTATTTATCTTGAATAAAAGTTGAGATATTTGCAATTGAAGGAGGTGGGGGTCGCCTGATTTCAAAGGTAAAATTACTGAAAAAATGGCCGCCAAAGTTTGGTTATTTCATAAGAATTAGAGTCCATGGAAACGGAAATATTACATTTTTGAGCCTTTAATCAACGTTTTACAGTAAAATCTATACAGAAATGTGTTCTTAAATGGACTTAAAAGGTGATGAGCCAAAAAGCAAAAATTCGATAAAAATTGCTAAATCGGTGGGAAAATGTCAGTTTCTTCAACTTCATAATTTTGACGGGGGCCTGGTTTCACCATGTTGCCTCACATATAAAGATCACATAATTGCCGAAGATTAGAGGTGTGACTAACGAGTAACATACAAAGAAAAGAAGGAGGAAAGATAGTTTTAGTTTTAGTAAGAGTTTTACAGCACTTGCAAAAGAAAAATAGAGATCACATAAGTCCCCAAGATTAGAGGTGTTACTTGAGATTGAGAGTAATTTTTTTTTTTATAGTAGAGGGTTTTATGGTGCTCGCAACTGCATAAGGTCATATGAGCGCCAAGGGGTGGGTGTCAACAGAGAAGTCTTTACAGGGAATCAGACTTAGACTGCTCACCTCTCTAGCTTCAACAGCACAAGGTCTGCTTCGACTATCAAGGCACCCCAAAATAGCAGGTCACAAGAGAGTGACAAACATACAAAAAAAGTAGAGGAAAATGACAATAGTAAGGATCAGGAAAGCAAAAGCAGCAGTTCCCTGTTGCAGATCAGGCACAGTTATGAGCGCGACATGAGTCAGCCCATTTACAATTCTACTATGCTTGAACAAGATATGTCCCCCCTTTGGGAATGGCCTAAAGACACTTCAGTCAGTGGCGCTGCCTCGGGGGGTACTTGAGAGTAACATACAAAGAAAAAAAGGAGGTGCGATAAGGACGACAGATGTTTTTGTAGAAAAAAAGGAGCAAACCACACCAGAGAACCTGCCAAACACCAACAGAGCAAGAAAAAACATTTTAGAAAAAGTATCTTCTAAATAATGCCATATCATTTAGGGGTCACTTTGAAAGCTTCATGGATCTGGGTAAGGTAGGCAGGACAGAAAGCAAAGAAGTTACGACAATAAATGACTAGAGAGTCAGCAGGAGCCAAATAGAAAACGAGACAATTACCCAAAATAACACTGACATATAGCTGTCCCCGGGGTTTTAAGCATCCCGCATAATTTAGCAAATTTTAACATCTTTTGGCATAATTTCTGATTATTTTCCTTTATCATTCTTTGTTAAAATTGACAGAACAGAATCGCATAATTTTACATTTTTGGGCTCAGTTCGCATAATTTCAGAATTTTATTTTTTCATAAAACCACGGGGACAGACATGGTTGAGAAAGCTTCAGGAACTTTGCTCTGGAAGACTAGATCTAGATAAAATAAAAGCAACCCGATATACATAGGGTCAAACGACAGGTTGGTGAAGCTTGGCAAACCCCCCCCCGAAAAATGCTTGAATTATCATTAAAGTAAATGTTATACTTATACGTTAGCTTTCCTAAAAATTATAATATGGCACTTGCAACAGAAATATGTCAAACAGAGTGCCAAAGATTAGATCTGTTACTAGAAAGTAACATGCAAAAAATAAAAGGAGGAGCGATACATTTAGTTTTAGTTAGAGTTTTACAGTACTTGCACCACAATAAGGTCATATATAAGTGTTGAAGATTACAGGTATTACTAGAGAGCACCATACAAAGAAAAGAAGGAGGAGAGATAAGGATGATAAGATGTTTGATAGGAAAGAATCAGCAAACCACACCAGAGCACCTGCCAACAAACCCAACCACTGATTCTGGAGACTACAAACACACTATGCAATAAGCACTGGCAATAATGAATTCCTGAAATAATGTAACATAATTCAATAAAATGCACATACAGATATAAAGAAATGACTTTTCACTACTACCTGATACTGCATCACAACTAAAAGACTTCTCTGTTGTAGTTTATGCTAAAAGTTTTACGGCACTTGCAACACAGCTCATTTATATAAGTGCCCAAGGTTTGAGGCGTACAAGAGAGTAACAACAAACACAAAAAAGAAGGAGAGGAGAGATAAGGATAATAGATGTTTGATAGGAAAGAAGGAGCAAAACACACCAGAGCACCCTCCAACCAACCATTCATTAAGGGACTTCATATCAAATACATACATGTATAT
>NW_004798125.1:237991-239466 GCF_000002075.1 Aplysia californica | reverse complement strand
TATATTAATATGGTTTAGCTCAAACACTACGTACTTTTCTACACTCTCGGACGTAAAGTCTTCCACCAGCACGCAGGCAGGCATCTGTTTCGTACATACGTTTAGTTCTGTCCACTGATTCATCCATTTCTTCAGCAAGCTATAACATATCACAATACGTCAAATGAAAGGAAATGGAAAGTGGGAATCGGAAAAGAAACTGAATATTTATCGTCATATCAAACATCGATATCATTTCTATAGGTCTGGCCTGAAATAGTTTGAGTGTTTATACTTGCATAATATAGTCAGGCCGATGATAAAGCTCTGCGTTGAAATGACGAGGAAAAGGCTGAGCTTAAGCAATCAGTCGACTCATCATAATGAATGAGTTAACTCGTTTGAGTCTATTCCCGTTTACGTGACGTGCCACCAGCCGAATCCCGTGTATTTAAGGGATGTGCTTTATAGATCGATAACTCCTGTGTTTTTCGGTTACAAGTTACAGAAAGCGGCGAGCTAACAGTTCATCCACTTGTTTTGTTTCGTTACAAATTTGGTGAAGTTATGAGCGACACTTTTTCAGCTGTAAAGGATTAAGTCACCCACGCACAGCGATAGACGATTTTATCATAAATAGGGAGCAAAAATAATTGCGAAACCCCAGACATTGCCACTTCAAAAAAGTGATAAAATAAAAACCATTCAGACAAATTAGATGCAGTTTTCTTTTTCTGTGAGAGCATTTCTTTCTTTCTTTTGTTCCATTATAAAAATTACGATAGCTTTTGCAGTCTTTTTGTAGTCAACGTTTCAATTTACCCCAAAACTGTCAGGCTGCAAGGGTTGTTGGGTGAATATTAGCTCCGGCTCAAGTGAGTTAATCTTTTTTTTTTATAGTAGAGGGTTTTACGGCGCTCGCAACTGCATAATTCATATCATGTTGTCAATACCTGCTTTGGCTCCACACAACTCCTTTCCTCACAAAAGCCATCAAAAAAAAAAAAAAAAAGAAAAAGTAAACATGTGTCTCTCGTTATTATTATTATTATACAAGCGTATCACACATAATGAAAACATATATATATAATAAAAGTATTTGATCTCACAGCAATATGCAGAAATAGCAGCGCTCAACATAAATGTTTACCAACGCATATTTCCTTCACAACAACGTTTCATAAATTGGCTCAGTATACTTATTGTTTGTTTGTTTAATATGGGGTTTTACAGCGCTCGCAACTGCAATATGCTTATTGTGGGACCACATTCACATCAACAATCCAGTCACATTTCCTTTTCACTTTCTAAGGTGCTTTTGTTGTTTCCAGTTTGTTTGGTCTACTTTTAATTTAGCTGCTTTATTCAAATCTTTTCGTTACAGTGGAGTTTTTTTCCTTCTTTTAAGGGAGGGAAGAGGATTGGGGAAGAGGAAGGGGTGGAGGAAGGGAAGGGGTGGAGGAAGGGAAGGGGGGAGAGGGAGGGGGGAGAGGGAG
>NW_004798125.1:219993-237873 GCF_000002075.1 Aplysia californica | reverse complement strand
GGGAGGGGGGAGAGGGAGGGGTGGAGGAAAGGGAGGGGTGGAGGAAAGGGAGGGGGAAGAGGTAGACTTTTAGCTTTTTCAATTGTGTCTTTTTTAAAATTTATAGATTTTCTTTGTCTTCCTGGAGGAAAACAACAAGAACTTAAGCTTGTACGGAAAACAAAAATCTTCAAACTAATGCACACCTGAAATTTACAACAAACAATTCCAACAATACAGCAAAAACAAAAGAGCAAAAACAAAGGGATTCCCACCCACCCCTTGCATCACAAAGTCTCTGTAAGTAACAACACATTCACAGTCAGAAACCACCATACATATCAATGCTTTGATCCAGTTTTCATAAGTAATATCATCTCCATCAAAACCTTCAAAGCGGAATAACAGATGAGCCATAAGGGTCCATATTAATAGTAAATCTCATCACTTCAATTGAAAAAAAAAAGAGAACACAAATCTGTTTCACAAAGAGATAACCAGTAATATAAATTTGCCTTTTCATATCCTGCTGTCTTTGGATTATCTTGGGATTTTTTTTCTTGTGCATTTTGTCTTTTGAATATATAATCTCGTCTTCTGAATATCTTGTCTTCTGTACATATCTTTTTTTTTTCATTAAAAAATCTTGACTTTTGAAGATCTTGTCTTTTGAATATCTTGTCTTTTGAACAAATAATCTTGTATTTTGTATATCTTGTCTTTTGCATATCTTGCCTTTTTAATGTTTTGGATGTCTTGTCAGGCTATCCAAATTCCGGATTAATAAAAAAACAAGAGAACTTGCTCAGTTAAACAAAATTCAAAGTAAATTATAGTCTTAAAGAACTTAGGCCTAACTAATAAACACATAGGAAAATTAATCGCAGATGTACAATCTGCACTAAAAATCATATTCAACTGCCAAACAATTTAAACAAAAATTGAAATTTTTTCACGGTCATTGTTTCACAGTATTTTCAATTAAAATCAAATCTTTCACTGTCATCGTTAACTACTGACACACGGACATTTACACAAGGAGTGCTGCTCATCTACGGCGTACGCCGTGCCTGGACCACAGACGGCACTCGACCTACAGGACCCGGCGGCTGTCATCAACTCTCCTCCAGCTGTTCTGAAAAACACGAGCGAAACAAACGAAAGACATTAGCTCAGGTGTACAACAGCAAAAGTAACAAATGGCTACCCCAGATTTACAAAGCTCATGTGTCAGAAAGTGAATGACAAAAATGATGTCATGAAGGCCCTTGCCACCACACCTGAAGATAAGGAGATTTGAGCATGACTATGCACCAATCTTAAGACTTGAAGAACTGGGTCTCCAACCAGATTATGATGAAGACTATAAGCAGACAGACTCTGGGATGCATCCTGAAGACGGGGGGGGGGGAGCAGAGATGGACATGTTCCGACTGCAGTGACCCCAACACAATGGAAAACTCAACAACTCGACGAGAACTGGGTGTCCTCAGAGGAAGTGGCAGTACCAGCATGGTACAGGGGATAGAAAGACGGGTTATTAACCAAATGAACACCGGAACGATCAGCAGATGGACCCACGTATGGCAATGTCCGGAGTGCTTTGATGTTGTTCCCAGGATCGAGTAATCAAGTAATCAAGTACAAGGCTCTATCTGCTCATTACCTTTGAGAAATTTAAAGTAATAAAACTTTTAGTTTAGTATTAGTAGAGGTTTTTCGGCGCTCACAACTTCATAAGGTCATATGAGCACCAGAAGATAAGAGGTGTTACAAGAGAGTAACAAACATAAAAAAGAAGAAGGGGAGATAAGTACGATAGATGTTTGATAGGAAAGAAGCAAACCACACCGGAGCACCCGCCAACCACCCACACGAAGACATTAGATCAGGTGTAAAACAACAAGACTAACAAATTGCTACCCAAGAAATACAAAGTTCATTCTGCTCAGTACCAAGATCTAGTTTCAAGAAATTTAACGTAATAAAATTTTTGAGTTTCACAATATGTAAATCTTTTCCATGAAATTCTTTGAGTATCTTGATAACGACTCTGATCCCTGTAAAGATTTCTCTGTTGACCCACCCCTTGGCGCTCAAATGACCTTATGCAGTTGCGAGCGCCGTAAATCCTCTACTAAAACCAAAAACCAGCGACTCTGAACAACCTATTATTTTGATAGAGCAGACAGAACCTCTGGGCGCGCGCGCTCATATGACCTTATGCAGTTGCGAGCGCCGTATAACCCCATACTAAACTAAAAAACAAGAACGTCTGGTTTCTGACCTCATGGTCTTTGTAACTCAAAATAGTCAGAAATGTCGGACAGAACTCTGTAATTCTGAGGTAGGGAAATACCTCGACCTAACTACATAGTAAGAATCAAGTTTAGATTAGTTTTTGTAAGATTTTACGTTACTTTCAACAATAACAGGCTATATTGTAAAACAGCAAGACAAACAAACTACATAATAAGGATCAAGTTTAGATTAGTTTTTGTAAGATTTTTCGTTACTTTCAACAATAACAGGCTATACTGTAAAACAGCAAGACGAACAAATGCCTCATAGAGAGGACGGGGGTGGGGGAGGGGGAGGAGGGACGAAGAAGGGAGGGTGAGAGAGGGGAGAGGGAAGAAGCAGGGGGAGGGGAGGGGGATGAAGGAGAGAAGAGAGGGAGGGGTAAAGAGGGGAGGGGAGGGGACGAAAGAGAGGGGACAAAGGACAGAAAAGACGGAGGAGACAGATGGAACTAAATGAAAAGGATCAAGTTTAGTTTCGTTCAGGTGAGAGTTTTACGGCACTTGAAACACAAACAGGTCATCCAAGTACAGAGAAGTCAAAGTGTGACTACTGGGGGAACGGAAGTACATCTGACTATCGTCACTCACTGATGATGTCCAGTTTGCAGAGGGGACAGGTTCGATTCTTCACCAGCCACGGGTCGACACATCTGGTGTGATATGGGTGGGAGCAGGGGAGGATGCGTAGTTTCTGGGGGGAAGAAACAAATAACAGAATGCGTTTTTTAAAGTTTTCGTAGGTATTTTATGGCACTTGCAACACTACAAGGTCATATAAATGCCGAATATTAGAGGAAGATTAGTTTTAGTAAGAGTTTAACGGCACTTGCAATACAATAAGGTCATGTAAGTGCCGAAGAATAGATGTGTTACAAGAGAGTAACATACACAAAAAACAAGGAGGAGAGATAAGGAAGATGGATGTTTGATAAGAAAGAAGGAGCAAACCACACCAGAGCACACACCAACCACCCACACAGAATGTGTGAAACACACATTAATACATGCAGTAATTAGCACTGAACAACAGAAAGCGTGAAACATGCGTAAATAAAAGGCACAATTATTACTGTCTAACAACAGAATGGGTAACATACGCATAAAAACATGGCAAAATTAGCATTGACCAACAGAATGTATGACACACTCATAAACCCACGCGCTCATATGACCTTATACAGTTGCGAGCGCCGTAAAACACTTACCAGAGAAAAAAACACCCAAAAAAAACACTCATAAACACAAGGCATACTGTTGAACAGAATGTGTGACATACTCGTAAATACATAGCAAAATTAGCACTGAACAACAGAAAGTGTAACATGGCGTACTTAGCACTGAACAACAGAAAGTGTGACATGCACGTATGTAAATACATAGCGTAAATAGCGCTTTTTTATCCCCAGGAGTTTTATGGCACTTGCAACACAATAAGGTCATATAAAAACCGAAGATAAGAGGAAGATTAGAGAAAAGGGAGTAACAAACACAAAAAAAGGAGGAGAGATACCGACGACAGATGTTTGATAGTAAAGAAGGAGCAAACCACACCAGAGCACCCACCAAACAAATAACAGAATATGTGACACACACATAAATACATCGCATAATTAGCACTGAACAACAAAATGAGTGACACACGGGTAAATACTATTTCCTGGTTACATTCTGCTTTCAAAAAATGTTTAGGTTTATAGACTTTACTTGCTTGGATTGCTTGTTCTCGAGCATTTTCTAACACAGTATGGTGAAATCATTTAATTTCTCTTGAAACCACTGGCTATTTGTTTGGAACACTTGGAGGGTTAGAACATTAAAAATGACGGAAAAAAATGTTAAAAATAATAATAGATAGCATTTTTACAGCACAAATCCCCGCTCAACAGCAAGCTCTATACGCTTCACAATCTATACTATTACCCAAGTAGACCTGAGAGCATTCTGAAACAGCCTCAACTTCCTGGGAAGCATACAGTGCAAGCGGCCTTTTATAGGTGCTAAGACACTAACATACTGACAAGATCTTTCGCTGTCTATGGCCTGTTACCCATTTCCACCTGGGTGAAGTGAGGAAAATTTGTGTAAAGTTCCTTTCCCAAGGACACAACGTCGGGCCCGCAACCTCACAATTACGAGTCCGGTAGCCTAACTACTAGGCCACCGACACGACTGAACAACACTTTAAAAACTACTTACGTGCTTGTGCAGAAACTCCTCCAGACAAGTGCAGGGGTCTATGAGAGGCTTCTCCACGCCCGTCTTCCTCACCCTAACCCTAAACCCTACTAAACCAGCAAAATAAAAACATTTTTAAAAACCAACACAACAAAACCCTCGGTTACCTGTTTGTGCAGAAACTCCTCCAGACAAATAGCGCAGGTGTCTATGAGAGGCTTCTCCTCTCCCGTCTTCCTGTACTTCATTGTCTTCATCATGGAGATAGCATGGTGGGCCGTCTTCCTCATGCTCGACTGAAACATAATAACAATACACAGCATTTGTATAATAATAATAATAATAATAGACAGTATTTGTATAAAAATAATAATAATAATAGCATTTGTATAATAATAATAATAATAATAGACAGCATTTGTATAATAATAATAATAATAATAATAGACAGCATTTGTATAGCTTAAATTGGTCCCTTTTAAGAACAAGGGGGCTATCCCGAAAAATGTTGTTTCGAGAAAATCGAAGTTTAAGTTTTCCGACTCTTGTTCAGTTCCTTTGAAAGACAAGGGGAGTTTTTCTCTATAACCAAACAAATATACACAACCAAACAAATATACACGCCAATCACACCAAACTTCTTCTTAAGGTAGGGCAAAGCCCAATTTAGTGTAGGTCAAGATTTCTGGAAACGCCCAAAATCTGGGTTAGCCCGTTTTTTCCTTAAAAGCGACCAATTTCACTTTCAACAGTAAGCTCTATGTGCTGCACAATCTATATGTAAGGCATCGTGATCACATCAGGCGCTCATCAAAATAATGAAATCGAAGAAGCAGGCATTTTTTCTCCAATTTGGCAATTTTTATTGAATTTTTCTTTTTTGGCTAAACACCTGTTTTGTCTATATGAAAACAATAACCTTATGAATTTTACTGAAAAACGTTGACTAAAAGCACCAAATATGTAATTTTTCAGTTCTCAAACATTCTCAAGCTATTAAAGCTACCAAACTTTGGTGGCCATTTTCTTGCTAATTTTACCATTGAACCCAAGCGACCCGACCTCCTTCAATCACAAATATCTTCACTTCAATTCAAAATGGAAGGGCATATTTTTTATCGAAACCAAGGCAAATGAATTCTCTTTCAGATGATACCAACATCTCCACAAGCCCAAATATTGACGAGCGCCTGATTCCACCGAGCGACCATATTGTTACCCCAGCAGACTTGATCTAACATGCACAACAACAGGAAAAACGGAGGTCACACAGGCAGTTTTAGTTTTTAGTAAAAGTTTTACAGCACCCGTTACACGATTAGGTTTCATCAGTGCAGAAGAAGAGTTAAGTTTTAGTAAGACTTATTATGGCCCTTGCAAAACAACTGGGTCATATCAGTCCCTAATAATACTTCAGTTTAAGTAGGAATTTTACAGTACTTGCTCCCTGGCCGACTCACCTCCATCTGGTGGTCCCACACGCCGTCCGACATTCTCGTCTTGACACCCGTCAGCAGAACCAGCAGGAAGATGAAGGCGTAGAAACATTGCCAGAACTGGCTCAGGTTCGTCTGAGATGAGATGAGATGAGATGAGATGAGTTGAGGTAAGGTGAGATAAGTTTTTAATGTTCAGTTACTGGCACATGGGTTTAGTGTTGCACACACACACACACACACACACACACACACACACTCACATACACACACACACACACACACACGCACACACACACACACACACACACACACACACACACACACACACACACACACTCACACATGCATGCATGTATACCTCTCCTATAAAATTAACTCCCCTGGGTTTAGTCATTCTGTCAGTCTTAGTAGTAGTTTCATAGCACTTGCGACACAATTAGTTCATATACAAGAGCCAAAGGTTAGAGATGTAACAAGAGAGTAACAAACACCAAAAAAAAAGGAGGAGAGATATGGAAGATACATGTTTGATAGAAGAGAAGGAGCAAACAACACCACAGCACCTGCTAACCACTTTCCACACATTTGAAAGCCATTCTAGAGAATAGAAGAATGAAGATGGTTCTTTTACCCTTTTCTGCACATCAATGTTCACACACACATATACTATTGGACTCGGATATAGATGATATACTGAATTTTTTTTTTTTAATGATTCACTATCAATTCCTCCTCATATTCTCACTTCCACAAACATAAAGAAATCAACTCTCATCTGGGCTATTTTTGAAAATTTCTCGCAGAAAAAAGGGCAAAAAGTCATTGCAGCACAGAGGAAATGCTCAAACGTTTAAAAAAATATCGTTGGAAGAAGGGGGGAAAAAACTACTCCTTTCTCGTAACAAATAGACAGAAACTACAACTAGAAACAAAGTGAGAAAAAAAACCCTATTTATCTGAGTTCCTATATCACAGATATATTATAAACACCATAACATTTCTAAGTAAGGCATTCCTGAAAATCTGTTCCAGCAATGAAAAAAAAATGATTTTTTAAAACCCTATCTCTAAGTAGTGTTTTACTATCGTATCTATATAACGTGGGGAACTCTGGGCTCCAACTTTCCAAAGAGGAAATTTACTCGTCCGTACGCTTTGCATAGCAGTCTGTCAAAATGATTTTTGGAGAAATACTGAAAGTTTCAAAGAGATCTGATCTTCGCACTAGAAGTATTCTAAAATGTGAAGAATACAACTCCTGGGGTACAAAATGACCTCACGGCGTACGGATAGGGTTAACACTTAGCTGTCACTTGCCGCAATAGTGCGATGGATAAAATCATCCGTTCCGGTCACCTGGTGCAACAGGCCCGGGAAGTTCGTTGCAGTCACTCTCCTAGCAGAGTGACCAGATAGGGTATTTTGTACTGCTGGCTGTCTGACTGCAAAGTGTTAAAATTTCCATTTAAGGCATTCCTGAAAACTTGTTCCAGCAATGAAAAAAAAAAAAAGATTCTTTAAAATGCTTCAATAATTCTGAAGTTCCTCTCGGTGTGACCCTAACCTTGCTGGTGCCCGCCTGCTCCTCCTCGCCGACACAGATGACACCTCTCCCTCCCGGGGCTCGGCCACACGTCGACCACATCGTCAGCGTCGGAACTTTCTGGAAACAAAAAAAAAAAGTTTTTTTAAAAATTAACACTTTGCAGTAACTTGCCGCAATAATGCGCCGGTGAAAATTATCCGTTCTGGTCACCTGCCGCAATTCTGCTCCAGGCCCAAGAAGCCCATTGCAGTCACTCTCCTGGCTGGGTGGTTAGATGGGGTATTTTGTACCGCTGGCTGTGTGACTGCAAAGTGTAAAAAAAACCCATGGATTTAATTTACTGCCTTCCTTTAGGTTCCTCAACCACCAGCATTTGTGGTGCAGCGGGTAGGTGCTTCCAGTCACACACAGAAGACTCAAGTTCGATTCGCGAGTGGGGAGAACTTTTTTTATCGAGTATGATCTCTGGTCTTTCTGCTGGGATGAAGGATGAAGTATCCCTCTCAGCCAAGGTAGGCCCTGACAGGCAGCCGATGATCAGAATTGTGCAAAAATCGATGCAAAAAACACCTACACTTTTTATAAAGCGCAACTGCAGAGTGCCTAACCGCTAACCACATTACGCCAGTATTCTGCTCCGTATTCTGCATCAATAAATTGTCAACCAACTGTTCAGATATATTAAACCCAAAATTTTGGTCATACTTTCTTTTATTGCAATTTCATAATCTGTGGTATCAGCTGCATATACTCGAGACATATTTTGCCTAAATTCAGATTCTAAATGCTGAAAAAAGCAAGAAAAGGTAAATAATATAAGTATAATTTCACAAAGAATCTAACAATTTCTTCTCTCTCCCACAAAATTTTGCTTTCTGAGCTTATAACATTTGAACAACTTCCCGACGAAATGCTGAAAACTTTACTTTTGTTGCCTGTAAGAGATTTCTGAACTCAAGATTCGTTGCTCAAGAGGCTATGGTTTGGGCAGTTTTAGGGTTAGCATGCCAGGGTTATCAGAGACGAAAGATCGTTCTCTGCCCGAATCAGTTTCAATTTTTACTGCTTTATCCAGCAATAACAAACTAATCAAGATAATTAACTATTCATAACACATGCAACACAGGTTAAAATGAATACCGGTATATATATCTGCTATTTTCAGTTTTAGTAAGAGTTCTACATCACTGGCAACACAAGAAGGTCATATAAGTGCCAAATTATTTTTTTTTTATTATAGTAGAGGGTTTTACGGCGCTCGCAACTGCATAAAGTCATATGAGCGCCAAGGGGTCGGTGTCAACAGAGAAGTCTTTACAGGGAATCAGACTCATACTGCTCACCTCTCTAGCTTCAACAGCACAAGGTCTGCTTCGAATATCAAGGCACCCCAAAATAGCGGGTCACAAGAGAGTGACAAACATACAAAAGAAGTAGAGGAAAATGATAATAGTAAGGATCAGGAAAGAAAAAGCAGCAGTTCCCTGTTGTAGATCAAGCACAGTTATGAGCCTGACCTGAATCATGTACCCCCTTTGGGAATGGCCTAAAGACACTACAGTCAGTGGCACTGCCCCGGGGGGGGGGGGGGTGAAGTGCCAAAGATTAGAAGTGTTACAAGAGAGTGACAAACACAAAAAAGAAGGAGAGATAAGGAAAATAAGACAAGATAAGATGAGATAGATAAGATAAGATTATACTTTATTATCCCAGAGGGAAATTTTTCTAAGCTGTACAGGACGGTAAAAACACACGCAGGTATACATAAGAATTTAAATTACATCTTACTCTCATTAAAATTCAATAGATGTTTGATAGGAAAGGAAAGATGGAGCAAACCACACCAGAGCACCTGCCAACCACCATCTGCTGACTATTTATTACACCAATCCTCCTCCCCCCCCCCCCTATATCAGGTGCACACCTCCCCAGTCCTACTCACCAGCATGTGGTCATTCATGCTGCTCACTGCCACTTTCACGTGGAACTTCACTTGACTGAAAAAGAAATAGAACAATATCAAAATGTAGAAAAAGAAGTACAATCAGGCCTGCTCTAACAACCACCTGTATTATAAGACAACCACCTGTATTATAAGACAACCACCTGTATTATAAGACAACCACCTGTATTATAAGACAATCACCTGTACAAATAACTATTCCCACCTTGTATTGTGTTCTAAAATGGTCGCTTTTAAGGACAAGCGGGCTAAACCATATTTCGGAGGTTTCCAGAAATCTTGACCTACCCCAAAAGTGGGCATAGCCCTATCTATTGGAGAAGTTTTGGTTTCCTTAGAGTGTATATTTGCCTGGTTATAGAGAATACTCCTCCTTGTCTTTTAAAGAAACTCAAAATAGCATTTTTCGGGATAGACCCCTTGTGCTTAAAAGCGACAAAATATTTTAATGAGTCTTTCCAAGAGGATCACCAGTAGAAGACAGGGATGGAAACTGATCAGTCCTAACTTTACAGAACTCTTTATCTCTGCGGGGGGTAAACCCACTACGCCGGGGCCCTTTTTTGGTGCTAAATCTAAAAATGACAAAAACGTCATTAAATGGGTCATAAAATCAAAACTAGCAAAACTATTTTGATAGCTCTTCACCTACAGAATGAATTTCCGGTATAAGAGACCTGTTTTGCTGGCAATTGCTGAAAAGTAATTTGATGTCGAAGTCATCATAAAGGAATGTGCCCGAGATGCTGTGAGCGGCTCACCGGCACAGTGGTTCCGACCGCGAGCCCCTGGGAAAGGCTTGCCGGGGATACAGAGTTAACTTTTCGCGGGCTATACAGATTTGGAAAAATACACTTATTCCATTGTAAATTAGGACACACAGTAGAATGACTCACCATTGAAAGTAGGTAGACAGGCATCAGGGGTCCCACTTACGGAAAATGACGGAGCAAATCAAAATTACGGATTTCCGTAAATTTACGGACATTCTCCATCCCTTATAAGACAATCACCAAAACAAACAGCCACTTTCCATTTCTTCTCTTATGTTGTTGGGGTTTTTTTGGTTCATTATAACAAGACGGTGTAAGATGTCCACCAGTCTAAGATGGCCACTTTTCTTCTCAACAATGAGGTGAAAGTCTTAGACAGTATCAACTGTATGCGCTCTGTATATCGACAGAGAACTGAGAGCCTGAAATGATCTTGGACAGTCAAGGAGTTGTCATGCAACTGTAAGTGAGTAACTTCCCCCACCCCCACTCCCCCCCCTCCCCAATTCCCAACCCCCTCACCTCCGACACAATTTAGATCATTTCTGAGGCAGGCTGCTTCAATACTACCTACGAGAGCCAACCATGGCTGGGAGGTATACAATGTCCAAGCAGACAGACAGAGATACTCAATAAAAAAATTTGTTTTTAAAACATCCCCTCAGAGGAATCGAACTCACATCTTTGGCATGTGACAGTGAAGCGCCTAATAGCAACACCACAGACACTAGCGAAATAATTACGGATTATTAAAGAGCTTCTCGACACAAAAAAAACGTAACAATGCTCTAAAGTCTTACGTTGATTTAAGGGTCACATAAATTGCACTTTTCTTTTCCTAATTGTTCTTATTAATAGGGAGGAGAAGTTGGAGGAGGACACTGATGACAACGATGATGAGGAGGGAGATGAGGAAGAGAAAGAGGAGAAGGAAGATAAGGAGGAAGAGGAGAGGGAAGAGGAAGAAGAGAATAAACAGAAGTAGCAACCACCTCATAAACTGGTTGTAAATGTTCCAACTTCAAGGCAAGCTGCACCAAGCCTGAATATTAAAGTCGCTTTTAAGCACAGGGGGGCTATCCCGAAAAATGCTGTTTTGAGAAAATCAAAGGTAAAGTTTTTGCTCCTTGTTCAGTTTCTTTAAATGACAAGGAGAGTTTTCTCTATAACCAAACAAATATACAGACTAATGAAACCAAACTTCTCCTATAGGTAGGGCAATGCCCACTTTTGGTGTAGGTCAAGATTTCTGGAAACCCCCGTACTCTGGGTTTGCCCACTTGTCCTTAAAAGCGACAATATATACCTCCACAGAGACCAATGCTGCAACCGCCCCAACAAACAACCTACCTCAAGATCAAGGTGAGCAAAGCTGTGATGTTCTCGGGATTGTCAATCACGACGATGGGCTTCGACACCAGCTGTGACACATCCAGCTAGAGGGAGGACAACACAAGTGTAACATTTGAGCATTTGTGTGTTCTTTGCGTGTACACTTGTGTATTTCATCACATATTTATATCATGTATGTTTGTCATTATAAAATTCAACGACAAGCACATCTGGTCGGGGTAGGCAATTTAATACTTAACAACTGGCACATACTCTGTTCACATGTTCTGCTCGGAAGAGGCACTGACCACATGTTCTCGTGCTTGTATACTGCTCACAACACCGACAAGGATAATCACTACGAAAGGACGAAGACAGCTCATGACAGTTACAGGTGGTCACTAAAAATAATGGACGAGGACAACTGGACTGATTTATTGGGTTAAATCCCTTAAACATGTTTGACAGTGACAACACTACAGTCATTGTAACCCAAATTTCCCCATGGGGATCAACAAAGTGTAATTTATTCATTTATTTTCATTATTTATTATTATATTTTACTTCACTTACTTTATTTCATTATTTATTATTATATTTTACTTCACTTACTTACTTTATTTCATTTATTTATTTTAATTATTTATTTATTTCATTTATTTATATATTTATCTATCTTACCATTCTTTAATTATTTGATTACTAAAACATAAGCTGGTGGGTGGTTAGCTGTAGACTATTAAGTAACTTGACAGGTAATAGACTAACACATCACAGTCACAAGGTATCATCATCACCATCATGATCCCCGCCCATCATAAATTTCTCATACATGTTGCATGTTTTCCAAAACCAAGAACAGTAAAATGAGGAGGATTAGACTGTCAATTATCCACAGGCACCATTTCTCCACTTCTGTGTTATTTCTTATGCACAGTAGAATTGTAAATGGGCTGATTTACCAATGTCATGCTCATACTGTGCCGGAACAACATAGGCGTAACTGCTGCTTTTTCTTTTCTCATCCTTACTATCATCATGTTTCCTCTACTTCTTTCGTATGTTTGTCACTCTCTTGTGAACGGGTATTTCCAGGGTGCCTTGATAGTCGAAGCAGATTTTGTGGTGTTGAAGCTAGAGGGGTGAGCAGAGTAAGTCTGATTCCCCGTTTGGACTTCTCTGCTGACACCCACCCCTTAGAGCTTATATGACCATATTTTGTTGCGAGCGCCATTTATAAAACCTTACTAAAACTAACTCTGTATTATGGGGAGGTAATTAACAAAGTTAATAAAAAAAATACTCAGTAGCCTCCCCTGTCACTGACAATTTTTAAAAAAAATGTTTTTTACTAATACAGTCAACCCTGCGTAAGACGGCTGCTTATTGTCAAGGAGAAAAGTGGGCATATAAAACAGGAGGCCGTCTAAGACAGGACTGATCAAAATGAAGAAAACAAACCATTCCCTTCTGAGATCCCAACTGAAAGTAGCTGCGTTGTTGTTGTTGTTGTTGTTGTTGTTGCTGTTGTTGTTGTAGGTTCATTTTTTGTTAGCTTTTATTTATATTTTGTTGCTCATTTTGTGCAACGGTGACAATAAAACGAAATGTGTCCGACGAGGAAGACTGAGTACCATGTTGAAACAAACACATGGGTCACCACCACCACTCGGAAAATGAGCGACGCTTCTGTCGCAGGTACATGTTGACACCCAAATTGTTACTTTGTTACAGACTGGGTAAACAGTCACCATTAACTCACTTACAATTCAATATGCGTATGAGTTGTGGGCAGTGCTTATGGGTAATGGGGGGGATCAAACGCTTACCTCACTTGCAGCTGAAAATATATTTTTATCTATTGGTCAACAGTGGGAGGGGCCTACGCAACATGATCGACTGGAGGGATTACTTAACAACAACGACAGGTGATTGGGTTAAGACGGCCCGTCCACAATGTCAGGGGCCAATACATAATCTATTTTTATAAGTTGGGAATTGAGAGAGAGATGGCCATCTAAGACAGGTGTTACAGTTTGGTGTGATAGGGGCTGCAAGATAAAATGTGGTGGCCGCCGCCGCGTTGGACAGGTGACCGTTTTACACAGTTAAATGATATAGAAAAAATGCAAGGGGGGAAATGGAAAGTGGCCGTTTGTACAGGTGACCGTATTATACAGATGGCCGTCATGGCAGGTTCGACTGTATGTAAAAAGTAAAGTTGTTCCCCCATCCGATCCGGACATTGGGGATTGCCTTGTTAGTGAGACAACGTCCTGGGCCTTTGGCATATTGTGGTAGGGTGGCTATTTCCTTTCCACGCTGCCTTTACTTCCCCAACTCGAAGTCAGGAACCCAATACTGCTGGGTGGGCAGGAGGGGGCCAAAAAAATCAAAAACATTTAAAATTTTGGGTGAAAAAGAAGTATGTTATAACAAGGTTTTACTGAACATATATTTTCCCTTACACTCTCAAACACTTATAAAGAATAGCATACCTCTTTTATGATCCCTTGGTTCAAGGTCAAGATAATGATTGCCGACGCCCCAAACATTAGTGCTTTCCTGACCTGTGTAACATGAAGGAAAAAAAATTACAGGCTGACAGGAAAGTACAACTAAATACCAGAACCAATGTCACAATATTTTTAATTGCAGTTTCTTAATCTGAAATGTCAGTTACATATGCTCCAGAAATGTTTTGTCGAAATTCAAATTCTAAACGTTGATAAAAATAAAGAAAAAATTTAAAAACACAATATATATATATGTATAGTACAATTGTTAAAAGAAAGAAATAATTGTTTCTCTCTCCTAAAACGTTTTACATTCTGGGCTTAGTACCTTGGGACTCCTAGCCGACAATATGCCATCACAAATCTTACCCTGTTAACAAATCCATTGTTATAATAAATATTGAAATACTGCAGCAGTCTCCAGGAATCTTTTACAATTTTCTTCTCCATGTGCTCAAAAGCAAATCTCACCCTGTTTACAAACACAGTGTCATAGATATTGAAATACTGCAGTCTCCACCAATCTTTTGCCACTTTTATCTTCGCGTGCTTACAACAAATCTTACCCTGTTTACAAATACATTGTTATAAAATATATTGAAATACTACAGCCTCCAATAATCTTTTGACGTTTTTATTGTCGCGTTCTTACAACAAATCTTACCCTATTTACAAATACAGTGATATAAAATATTGCAAGACTACAGTCTCCACCAATCTTTTGCCATTTTCATCTCCGACTGCTAACAACTAATCTTACCCTGTTTACAAATACAGTGTTATAAATTAATGAAATACTGCAGCAATCTCCACCTACCAATCTTTTGCCATTTTCTTCTCCGTGTGCTAAAAAAACAAATCTTACCCTGTCCATGACCAGAGGGCAGTCAGAAGCCAACCCGTCCCCGGCACTTCCGTCCGTCTCGGCCGAGTAATGCACGACACCCACCCAGTCCTGGGGTAACCGAGCAAATCCATTCATGTCTCTGTTTCCACAGTCATCAGATGGAAGCTGAAATAATACATATGTAAAAAAAACGTTTACAACCACTTGTAGTTGTATACATGATGATAAAGGCTTATAAACAACAAGATGCAATATTTTATCACAAGTACTCTCTCTCTCTCTGTCTCTCTCTCTCTCTTTCTCTCTTTATTACTACACAGAAAGAGCACCTAACAGAAAAGGAAAGAGCTCTTCATTCTTACTTTCTCTCATCATTGTTTTTCATTTCGGTTCACTGTTCAAGTATATTTTCAAGTCCCTAACTGATTTTAACGCAACATGGCTGCTTTCCCCCTAGAGTGCTGGGTCCTGCTAGCCAAATAGCCATGAATTTCGAAACCAATCTTATCTACCCAAAAAAAAATTTTAATTTCATTTTCATCTAGATCTAGATCTAGATAAATTTTGAGCGAAACTTTTCAGCAGTAGCTGGCCAGAAAGACCTTTATTTTTTCAAAAACATTGTACTTCAACTGTACATGATTGCAAAGGAAATATGAAAATTATTCCCCTCATAATACAAAAAAAATTAATTAGATTCACTACCTGAGACAGGTAGGCCTATTCGAAAAACCTGACAATACACTGTAAGTTATTTCATGTAAGTCTGAAACTGCAAGCATTTATAAACCTGGAATTACACCAAGTAAATGTATGACCTAGAGACTCTAGTAATGAGAAACAAGTCCCATGCCCCCAGGCTAGAGAGCTCTCACAGAGACACAAACTGTACTTTCTCATTTTCAACAAAAATTAATCTTTTTCCTATCAGCGAGCAACTCGTGACATTCAAAGCTTGCTGGTTTACACAAAAAAGGGAAAACCCTCCCACTTGTCCCTCCCAATTAGTCTAAGATGCATGCCTTTCAATACTTTGTTTATCTTCAGCCTTAATTAAACTTTGGTGACTTTGAGTGAGCAAATGAATTTTGGCAGCAATGACTCAAACTCAAACAGTTTGACAATTGACAAAAAGGCCTCATATTTGGGGAGGACTTCCGTAATGAGCAACCACTATGAGACAGAGTAGAGAAGAGAGGGGTAGGGGAAGGGTTAGGGTTAGGGTTAGGTCTCTTCTTTATAGAGTTTGTTGGGTTGGTCGCTCGATACAGAATTCTTTCCAATTTTGAGAACGAGAATCCTTGAACAAGCTACTGATTACTGAAGACTGTTAAAGTTATCACGTCATAATTTTGTTTTGGTATCCTAAAAAAAAAGTAATTTTTTTTTTTTAAGTTTAATATCAGCACACACCATTACAAATATCAGTCTCTGTACGTATATCTAACCTGATGACAGTGATGACTCATACACTTGAACAAGACTACTTTAATGACTAAATACTTGTAGGCCTACTGTAACTGTGTGCAGAGTGCAAATGCAGGCCTACTTCTGCACCTACCATATGCAAACGACCGCCCACTTCTTGATCCCCACCGGCTGGCATGAATCGACCGCTGAACTTTTGTATGTGTCTATGATCCTCACAGTTCTGGTTTGAGACCGGTGGTCTGGTGTGTTCTCCAGAAGTCGGTTGCGTCACTTGTGTCTTGGAGGAGAGTATTGGAGTCGGACGAGATTGATGAGAAGTCCTCATCATTTGCTGGCCAAGTCTAGACGGCAATCTTATGGTATGGGACATCGTAACTGATGCTTCTTTCGCTTGAACAACATTTACAGGAACGTAAATGATACATGCACAAAGCAAAATGATACTTGTCGACCATTTTCGCGTTGACATAACTGAAAGAAGTATCAGATGCACCAAACACCAAAGACTGTCGTCCATCTTGGGTGTTTGTGTTGACGTTTTGCACGGACGTAATCGAGTCCAATCTCAAATGTCAACAATTGGTATCGTCTTGGTATCGTCACTTGTTGCAGCTTTTATTTTGTAATCTTTGGATTGCTTTTTTGTTTGTTTTTGTTTTGTTTTGTTTTTTTGGGGGGTTGGGGTGGGCTGTCTCTCTTTCAAAAGGCCCCTCTTCCCTCTTCTCTACCCGGACTTGAGAAAAGTTTTCCTAAACACCTCCCTGTATTTGGAACTCATGTTCAGGTAGACAAACATGTTGACGCTTGAGTTAACGCTCTCTACCATGACACAGAGCGAGCCGAACACCAAAAACATGTTCTCATATCTTCCTCCAACGTACATTGTTGGCTCAACAAAGAGACCGAGATAAAGTATTGTCGAAGGTAAGTAACAGATGATAAAGATGGAACCGATTAAAGTCACAGTTTTCGTAACCTTTTTATCCTGGTGGCTCTGTACTTGAGGTCCTTTAGCAACAGCCGTTTGCCGCCATTTCGTCTTTTTGTTGAGTTTGAGGACGAAAACAATGGAGCAGCACGTGACAGACAAGAAGGACAAGGTGTGGACGATGACGCCATGTGTCTGGACCATTGAAGCAATGACAATGTGGCCTTGGTAGAGTTACTGCTAGGATCGATGTGTTTCTGGCCGGATCAAACACCCAGGCCAGTCTGTTACTGTAGAACAGAGGCAGACTTGTACACAGCATGGTGGAGAACAACAAGAACAGGATGACCTTTGTCCTCCGTGGCGTGATAATCTTGTTGACCTTCATAGGTACAGCAATACACAGACATCTCTCCAAGGTGATGAACGCGGTGATCAAAGCTATGCTTCTGTAGATATTCCAAAAAAGGCGAAATGTATCATAAAGTCGTTATTTCATCAAGAAAACGAAGGTATTATCATACAATGAACAAAATAATATACAGTATTTCTCAAGGATGAAGAAAAAATGTCTATAAAAACTTCCTGTTTACAGAGGTTATAATGCACTCTATGTTCGTGTGTGTGTGTGTGTGTGTGTGTGTGTGT
>NW_004798125.1:216572-219893 GCF_000002075.1 Aplysia californica | reverse complement strand
TGTGTGTGTGTGTGTGTGTGTGTGTGTGTGTGTGTGTGTGTGTGTGTGTGAGTGTGGTGTTTGATATATATGTGTGTGTGTGTGTGTGTGTATGTGTGTGCGTGCGTGTGTGTGTCTTTGTGTGTGTGTGTGTATGTGTGCATGTGTGTGTTTAGGGGGAGAGGTTTGTTTAACTTATTTCCATATGAACTTATTTGTTAAAAAGAAACCCTTTCTAGATCTAGATCTAGGTGTTTTCCGTTCAGGTTTTTTCACATTAATTATAGGCCTACTTTTTTTTTTCATTAATTCTTTAAAAAATGGTCAAAATCGATCAATGTGCACCTATTTAGCTTCTAATCTTTAAGAAAGATTGATTTCAGTGGCGGTGGGTAGTGAAGGGCTCACGGGCTTGAGCCCCTACCCCCTCCCCACCCACCACCCTCAACTCTATCCCAAAGTAAATGAAAGTTTCTCCATAATGAAATAAGCAGTTGAAACCGTTATGACCGCACGCAATGAACATAGAGTGATTAACTTGGCGGCTTGCTCGCTTATCCAATCACTGTTGTCACCGCTTACAACTATAGTAACCCAGCAGCCAATCAAAAGTCTTTAGGGCTCAGCAAAGATGAGCCCTTTTCCCACCGCCCGTTCTTAATGAAACTCTTCTTGTAAAAAGGTAGAAGACTGGGAAAAAATAACACTGTACCGAGGGCTCACGCTCTCCGAGCCCTGACAATGGGGTGAAAGTTTACGACACACTTTCCCCCACTGACACAGATACCTAAGCGCTCGTTCTTTCTTGGGTGCGTTCAACTTTCTCGACTACACAGCTTAATCCAGCTCATAGAAGTATTATGTTTGAAGTGTTGTGTGTGCATGTTAGTGTTTGTGCCGCTGAGATTTAGCAGTTATAAATCAGGTCGAACTACTTGTAAGGCAACTTTTTCATCACACGAAAACTAATTAGTGGAAATTTTGAGGTGAATCGGCTTCGTCCCCACCATCAACAAGACTTTAACTAAGAACAAAGAGACGGAAAACAAAGGCAACTCTTCTCGTTTGCCTGGTTCTCAAACTGTCTTGGCTCACCGTGACTATAGAAAAATCATCACTGTTTACTTCTTATTGCTTGCTATTTGGTGGTAAAGAACTGGAAGCAACCTAAGCCCCACCCAAATTTTGGTCCACCCACCACCACTGATTGATTTATGGAACATAAATCTTCAGTTCAGGAAAGTTTTAAAAACATCGAAGTCTTTTACATAACGTAATTATATAGGCCTACTCAACTAAGAGCATAATGTAAGCTACATTTTCTGGAAAATGGGCATAAAAGCACAAGCCTATTGAAACAAACTTTCTTCTCCATATACCACTCACATTCAATAAGTCAGCACTAAAATTTGTTGTTCAAATGGTAGTGAAATTCCCTCGCAAATTATAGTTTAAAAATACAGTCGAACCTGCCTTGACGACCACCTCTATAAGACGGCCACCTGTACAAACGGCCACTAATTTCCATTCCCCCCCTTGCGTTTTTTCTATATGATTTAACTGTGTAAAACGGGCACCTGTCCAACGCGGCCGCGGCCACCATAATTTAACACACAACCCCTATCATACAAAGCAATAATGCCTGTCTAAGACGGTCGCCTTAGTTAGTGACTCCATTACGTTTTGTCATAAATTGTGCATTGGCCCTGGCGTTGTGGGCGGGCCGTCATAATTCAATCACCTGTCGTTGTTGTTAGGTAGTCCCTCCAACCGATCATGTTGCGTAGGCCCCTCCCACTGTTGACCAATAGCTACCAATGTTCAGCTGCTGGTGAGGTAAGCGTGCGATCCCTCATAACCCATAAGCCCCGCCCAGAACTCATACCCAAATCGTAAGTGAGATGAGTGGTCACTGTTTACCCAGTCTGTAACAAAGTAACAAAGGATGTCAACGTGAATTTGTTACAGAAGCGTCGCTCGTTCTCCGACCCATGTGTTTATTTTAACATGGCACTCGGTCCTCCTTGTCTGATACATTTCGTTTTATTGTCACCCTTGTGCAAAATCAGCGACAAAATAAAAATTACAAACGAAATACAAACCAACAACAACAACACCAACAAAGACATCATAGTGGGGCTACTTTCGATTGGGGCCTCAGAAGGGAATAGTTTGTTTTCTTTATCTTGATCAGTCCTGCCTAAGACGGCCACCTGTCTTATACGGCCACTTTTCTCCTTGACAATGGGTGGCCGTCTTACACAGGTTTGACTGTATATAATTAACTGTAGGCCCAGGCCTAATTATTAATCTATCAGGGCCTGCTGTAGTCGGAAGCAAATGGATAACTTTGGGGGACGATAATAGTATCGAATACTTTGATCAGCTGGAACCTGAGATAGATTCCGTAGGCAAACATCTTCGACATTTCTTCGTTTTGATGCATGGGATCTTTCCGTGTCTCCAAAATTATTCTTTAAAAATGCAGCAAAACAGATTTAACTACAGCATCAAAAACTTGTGCCCTAGTAATTGCTGGTGTAAAGAGTGCAAAACTCCCATAACAAAATAAATTAATTCTCATCACTGGGTAGTGAAAGCAGCTTAACTGCGGAACAGAACTCTTGGGACTTTTAAGGTTTCAAAGAAGAGTTCCTTTTCTCTGTTTGTCTCCCTTTTCACAATCAATAGAATTTTTGTTTATTAAATTATGTTAATTTAATCCATATAAACTCTCTGCAGTCAATGACCCTATGGGAGTTTGGTAAGGGAAAAGGGAGAGGGGGGTGGTAATAGAAAGGTGAGCCTAATTTAAGGCGCTCGGTGGAGGCTGTTGTTTTTCGCACACCTTTTTTCCGAGTTCTGCTCATGGTAACAGTTGTTTTTTGCAAGCGTTTTGAATTCGCGACTATAGGTCGCCTTGTTGTATAATTAATTTATTTTGTCTGGCAAAGGGAGAGAAAAAAAAACAGTTTCATTTGATGCGTGCATGCATGGTATTCTTTCAACTCAGCCTCCAATATGTATAATTCGCCAAAATCAGTTACTGTACTAAGAAGAGAAATTAGACTTAAGGGATCAATCGATGCGCTTCATCAATCTCTACTTCATTCATCTAAGGGCCGACTTGATTTACATTTTTAAAGAAATGTTGACATCCTTACTACTGTTGAATGACGGCGACAATATTATGGCCTGTATACATACTTCGTATTTAACAGCCATCTTTTTAGTTTTATGTTCAGTTGAGAAGAAGAAGAAGAAGAAGAAGAAGAAGAAGAAGAAGAAGAAGAAGAAGAAGAAGAAGAAGAAGAAGAAGAAGAAGAAGAAGAAGAAGAAAAG
>NW_004798125.1:213489-214467 GCF_000002075.1 Aplysia californica | reverse complement strand
ACCTTTCCTTGCCAAGAAATAATGACATTCTTTACCCACATATCATTATTATTTTTTATTTTTTGTATTAGTGTAGCTTGAAGCTAATTTTCAATTAATAAGATGCTAACGTATTCCTACTTTTGTTTGTTTGTTTGTTGGTTGGTTGGTTTGTCTGTCTGTCTCTTTATGAGTTTGTTTTAATAAGTGTTTCACTGCGCTCGTAACTGCGCAAAGTCATGTGAACGCGAGGGACACGTTTAACATTTTCAGGTTGGTAGAAATTAATTTTGAATTTTGCCCAGATGGCGGCCGAAGCCTACTCTTATCGATTTTTGGCCACCAAGGGATCTTTACTTTAACATGCGAAACTTGCACACGAGAGCTCTCATATTTTTCGTCTTTATCCGAGAAGGCTAGGTGTTAGATCTTATCTACCCTAAGATCTGGGGTGTGGCTGAAAGACAGCAGAAAGAAAGAACCAAGGAAAAGCAGTAAAAAGGCTGCAGAAAGAGTCAGGAGCCCAAAGGAAGGGACAAAGGAGATGAGGAGGTGTGAGGGCAAAAAGTGAAGACGAAAGCAGACGACGTAACATTGTTTAGAGCGCTGGAAAGAAGGTGAAAGGAGACACTTTTAGAGAAGAAAATGTTCTGTCTCTGACAGGTTTCGAACCCGGAACCTATTGAATGTGAGGCGAACACCGTAACCTCTAGACCACGAGAGCCCCCTCGTATACGTATTGGAGTATAATTTTAATCAAAACCCTGCTGCGACAAAACATGGAATATGCCCGCGGCTTATGACAGTTAATGCCGTGATCTATAAGACCAAGGAAGCTTTTATTACGCTGCTGAGGATGAAGGCCTGGGGGCTAAGTAAAACTAAGAGAGTGGCAAGCTAATTCCCAGTGCACACTGACTGCCTTAATCGAATCCAGTCGAATTGAATCTTGGCCAGTCAGATTTTCTTCTACTTGGGGATTGGGTGAGTGGGGGGGGG
>NW_004798125.1:211667-213339 GCF_000002075.1 Aplysia californica | reverse complement strand
GGGGGGGGGGGGGGTCAAAAGCTACCAAGTTTGTTTATTTGAGTGAAGAGAAGAACTTCGACACAATAATGGTCATTTAGTACTGGGAAAAAATGAAGTGTTGGAAAGAGCTGGAATCGAAGATGTCAACACGACCGTAAAAAGGAAAAGACAGAAATATCTAGATAATGTTCTAAGAATGCCAAAGACACGATTGCCCTATATCAGACATGGTACTGGAAACCAACTGGAAAAAGAAAACGAAGAAGACCAACTGAAAGCTATTATAGAGGCACAACAAGGGATGAGGCAATCACCCAGGTTCTGGAATTGCCGAAATTGGAGGACGTGGCCAAGGACAGAAAAGCGTGGCGTCGACAGCTCTCCGCCTTATATACTTGATGGAATAGGGAGAGAGTAAGCAGTAAGTAAATAAGTAAGTAAGTGCTGCGGAAAAGTGAGACAGACTGATAGAAACAACAGAGAGAAAGTAAAGAAGTAGGACGTACCAGTGGCGTCCTGTAACCACCTGCAAAAACTACCATTTTGGTACAATCTGATCCAACTCCTTCAGAATCAAACGTTGGAGGATTTGATCAAATCGTGCCAAAATGACCACTTTTGCCCTTGGTAAAGCAAAATGCAAGGGGCGACCGAGAAAGACCTGGATAGATGGAGTCAGGGAAACATTAACCACCCGCGGTATCCCCCTGACCCAAGCTCTCCGGCTGGTGGCAGAGAGACACGTCTCTTGCTTTCTTCCCACGTCACCCAAAAGGGTATAAGCGGCGGATAAAAGTAAAGTAAAAGTAAGTAAAGCAAAATGTTGGCTTAATCGACTGCATCCATCAAATGAATCGAGAGCGCAATGTGCACGGGGTATAAGGCTTCACAAAGGCATCCTGAAGCCTTTCGCTCGCTGATGAGTGTAGCGGAGAACTCACGGTGATTAACTTATTGATTAGGAGAAGAAAAAGAACTCAGAACTTTCAACACTGGATCGTTGAAGCAGAGACTTACAGCTTGGAGGGGTTTGAATTTTCCAGCACAGATGATGAATCATTCGAACGGAGCAGACTAATGAACGGCGACACAGAGCACGTGGCAGCTGATCGAACACACAAAAAGAAAATCGATGACAGGTGTAAGGATAATGGCGCTGGAACGGAATCCCCAGGGCCGAAGGAACAAAGGAAGACCAGGGATGAAATTGCAGTAGGGAAAACTGGGAGGCAGAATGATGCTGAGACCCTGGGTAAAATTTGGACTTGTTTGGGGCAAGATGAACAGGAGAGGAGAGAAATTATTGATGACCTTCGTTCCGTTAGGAGTTCATTATGCAAGAGGGACACCTCCTCTTCCCCCTGCCCTAGCGCCATCTTCTCCTCCTCCTTCTCCTCCTCTTTCTCCTCTCACCTCTTTCGTAGCGCCTCTACCCGTTAGGCCCCGCGCGCAGTAAGAAATTAACTTCGACCGGTGTCTGCGGTGTGGTGTGGTGTGGCGGTAAGGCGCTTCGCTGTCGCATGCAGGAGACTCAAGTTCGATTTCCGACAGGGGGGAGGATTTTAATCGAGTATCTCGTCGGTCTTTCTGCTGGGATGTTGTATCTTTTTCAGTCTGGATAGGTCTTGACAGGTAGGGTCGGAAGTGCGCATCCTAGGTGATCTAAATTGTCGATTTGATATATTTATAT
>NW_004798125.1:206817-208899 GCF_000002075.1 Aplysia californica | reverse complement strand
TTCTCTCCCTCTCTCCTCTCTACCTCCCCCCCTCTCTCTCTCTCTCTCTCTCTCTCTCTCTCTCTCTCTCTCTCTCTCTCCGCCCAGGGCCTCGTATAACATAGGCTAAACCTTGCTCTGTCTGTCCGTGCGTGAGTGCGCGCGTGCATGTGTCTGCGTGCGCGTGAGCCATCTTCGAGCTGTGATACAACGTCCCATGATGCCTCTTAGGGAACGTGTTGAGGAGAATGAGACATGGGACACACACAAGTCTTCCTTGTCGCACGAGACAGAGCGAGAGAGCGAGAGAGCGAGACAGCCAGCACACAACACACCACGCGTAGATCTAGCCCAACAACTTTTCCTTCCATGGAAGAAATTATTGTGTCTTTGAATAAAAGTGCGCGCTAGATCCAGCCTAGACTCTAGATCTTAAGTCTAGGCCTAGAAGCCGGAGGGGAAATAATAAAAATGTGCAATTGTTTCGGGTTTTCCCACTTCACTTTTTTTTCCCGCGACCGAGCAAACATTATGGATGAACGTCACACACTTCTGAAAAACCGTGAATGAGAGAGCGATGAGGTTTTGGGAGAGTGTAGAGACTCCAAGATCTGGAATCTGGATCTATTTCTAATATAGATCTAGATCTAGATCTAATAACAGAATACAGCAAGCAAGCAGAGAGGAGAGTGGATGAACCTGGTAAGTGTTGCTAGAAATAGAAGGGTGTGAGGCTATTGTAGATATCTAGATCTAGAAGTCTCAATGCCACATTTATTTTATGTGTTCGCTTAGCGGCGAGAGAGGCTGGATTGGTGTAGAATAAAAAAGTGTTCAATCAAGCTCTCAGCTGGCATGGTGATTGCTTGGCACTTGGCAACATTTTATGAGGGGCGCTGGCGGAAAATCAAATGGGGAATCGGGAATGGAAATAGAGGTAGCAATCAGTCAGATGAAAGCACCGTTCAGACCCAAAGATGGACAGTTAGGGCGTTGTGTACTGTGTGTATTAGACACTCACTCTTACCACTCGTGGTGTATATGCCTACATATAGATAGATCTATTCTAGATCTATCTAGATTAGACTCTAGATTCTAGATTAGATCTCTAAATCTACATAATACCCTGCGTTGGTGTATATTGATGAAAGACAGCATCGCTTGGGTGTTTACAGTAAGTCATAGCAAAATCCACTACTCTAGAATTACACAGTTCAATCTGGTTAGCGTCTAAATCTAGTCTAGTTTTGTGAAAAATTCAAAGTTAAAAATGATTTTGAATTTCACAAGATGATTAAGCTTTTACAAATGCAATTCTTTGGTACATGTATATTATTATTATATCTAAACTGAAACGACTCCGAATGCTCTTACGGGTTTGATAGAGCAGTTGGAACTTTTGGTTTCTGACTCCCTAGTTTCAGTAACTCAAAACCGCCAAACATGTCAGATAGAACTCTGTAATAATTGTAAGGCTGCGAAATATCTACGAAACCCCAGACACTCCATGTGAAAGTGTTAGATCTAGGCGTATCCTAGGGAATAATCGAATTAATTATGCATGATGTATTGCATAGAGCATTCATTTTTACACTTCGCACTGGTATAATTGGACAGGATTGGCTCGATGTAACTTTTCAGTACTCTTTTTCTGGTTTCCGGTGACAGTTTGATGTTTGTTGGTATCTGTTTCATTGTGTGGAAGATTGCTTTTGCTTGGCAAATGCGGCTTTTAATTTTGGTGCCTTATGTATATTTTATTCAGATAGGTTAAATTATAGAAACGGAGTTGTATAGAAACATTTGTGATACTCAGAAAATTGGATGGCATTGTAGGGTGAGTATAATTACATGGAGTACTACTCCTTTGACTAAGAGTTGGGAGAGACAGAGAGAGAGAGAGAGAGAGAGAGAGAGAGAAAGAGAGAGAGAGAGAGAGAGATAGAGATACACACACTCAGATATACACACACATATGCACACACAAACACACACACGCGCACAGAGATACACAGACACACACAAATACTCACACAAACACGAACACACATGCACACACACACACACACACACACACACACACACACACACACACACACACAC
>NW_004798125.1:203020-205829 GCF_000002075.1 Aplysia californica | reverse complement strand
CCCTTTGCACCCTGAGCTGTCGTAAAGTGCACGTCCATATTAGAATATTCCTTACCCGTCGTCTGAATAGTTAACTCAATAAACACACTCCCCACTCCCCCTCTCCTACCCCACTCCCCTCCACTCCACTCCCCCCCACTGTACTTTTCCACACGTTCTGTGAACAGCAGTATTCCCATTAACCCTCTCTGGCCCCTGAGATGTCGTAAAGCCCACGTCCATATTAGAGTATCCCTACCCGTCGTCTGTGTGAAGTCTTGGCTAATTCAATCAACACACGCATTCCAGCCATTCCACATCGCTTGAAGAAGCACTGTCTTGGGGCAAAATCTCGTTGTTCATGCAGATGCAGATACAGTGGAAGCTATCTGAGATGAACACCCTCTGTGGGTGGTTGTCGGGTTCTCTAGTGTGGTTTGCTTCTTCTTTCCTATCAAACATCTATCGTCCTTATCTCTCCTCCTTTTTTGTGTGTATGTTCCTCTCTTGTAACACCTCTATTCTTCGGCACTTATATGACCTTATTGTGTTGCCAGTGCCGTAAAACTCTTACTAAACTATAAAGACTAAAAAAGAACACCCTGTGTTGAGAAGAACCAAGGCCGTCTTAGACAGATGCAAGTCTTACAGAGACACAGTATGTCATTCCGAGTAGAAGATCAACAAGGCAGAAAATGGAAAGTGGCCATGAGCTGGAGAAATGGTTGTCTTATACAGATGGTCGTTAGAGTAATTTCAATTCTGTTTTCAGGGCAGCGGAAAATTGCTCAGGTTTTTAATCCTATTGTTAAAAAGTTCAAAGGAGTTTTCTAAAACCTGTGGGAAAATTGCGCGGGGATGTTCGGTATCGAGTATTTCTTAGGTTGCGCAGATATTCGACAGGGTACCGACTTGAAATTCTTTAAAATAATTTCAAGTAGTAGACCTCTTCCGTTAGCCAATTGTCTCGACTGTTATTTCGTCACTAGTGTGATGCTGGTAGTACAGTCTTTCCTTGTGTGCCTCCACCGTGTACTTTTCTTGCCAGTCTGTAGTGAAAACCTCTGTGAAGGAGCCCTTTTCGTCATTTCTCTGTCATGAATACCTTCATTTTATGTTTCCTTTTGGGCTCAACTAAATTACATCGGGCACACACGTCTATTTGTACAAGACCTCAAACATGTTTACTTATTTTCTTATTCTTCTAAGACTAAATCACCAGACGGTTTTCAGTGACCACTCAGTCAACTAAACATGGCAGAGGTCGGGATTCTGATCCGACCACAGCTACCTCATAATCGATACCACACCCAAAAACCAGCGCTATTGACCATACAAAGGAAAGGTGGCTTTTTGAGTAATCTGTTGGATAACGTAATAAAACCTGCGCAATTTCCAGTCCCCTGCTTTCAGGGATCGGATAACTGAGCGAATACACGTGTTCACTGCATGCAACTAGAGGCAGGAAATTCTGTAGCAGTCTGAACTATTTGAACCAAAGAGTGCTTAACCGATTATCATCAAACCACAATAAAAGGTGAGGCCAAAGGTCTGCCCACAAAGGCTTTTTTGTGACAATACAAATCGTTTTGGAAAAATACACATATATACAAAAATTAGCCAATTGTCCCGCATGGGGCTATTTTAGAAGTTTGATAAGCGCTGTGTAAATTAAATCAGTTTCTGAAATAATTACCGTCTCACATTGCCGTCGAAACCTGCATTTCTGCCGTAATGGGACCGGAAGACGTGTTTTTGATTGACCCACTTTTGATTCGCTATGAAATCCATTTTTTACATGCCAACTACCTTGATGTTTTTAGATCTATCGAAACCTATTTGAAAGTGGAGGCGGAAAGTGAAAGAGAGAGTGTCTGTCTTTCTTTAGTCCTACAGTTTGATATGTGCTCCACAAAGGAGTTGTAGGCCTGTTCCCTTGCCAGTCTTGGAAGATCTAGATCTAGATCTATACATTGAACCTATACACACAGTTTCCAGTTCTCGATTCTTATCTCGCCACTTGCTACCACTCGAATACTCGACCGCCTAGCTTACACTATTAGTATTTCTCCGTTCGTAGAAAGGGTATTTTGCTAGTTTTAGGGCTAGGGTTGGGGTGGGCGGTGGTGAGGGGGGGAGGTTGGGTAGTGGTGATGGGTTGGAGCCGTGGTGGTGGAGGGAATTGGGAAGGGGGGGGCTTAAGCCCTTTAGCCCTTAACTACGCTCCGCCACTGCAAAACAGACTTGATGAATTGTTCATCTGACAGTTGAGCGAAAGTTTGAGGAGAGCAGTTTCTGGCAGGCTGTAGAAGCGGAGATTGTTTTGAAAATTTGAGGGGGGGGGGGGTTTTTTTTAAATGTAGGATGTAGGTGATTTCACACCCTTATCGATACAACTTAGATCATTTGGTCGCTTTTAAGCACAAGGGGGCTATCCCGAAAAACGCTGTTTTGAAAAAATCGAAGTTAAAGTTTTTGCCCCTTGTTCAGTTTCTTTAACAGACAAGGAGAGTTTTATCTTTAACCAAACATACACACCAATGAAACCAGACTTCTCCTCTAGGATAGGTAGAGCAATGCCCAATTTTGGTGTAGGTCAAGTTTTCTGGAAACCCCCGAAATCTGGGTTAGCCTGCTTGTCCTCAAAGCGACCATTTAGGAGACGGGCTTCTGGCTTTTGCTGTCAGAATCACCCCGGGCTGAGAGGATATATAACATCTCAGCAGAATGACCGAGATACTGAATAAAAATCTCCCGCCCCCAGCCCCCCAACACACGTACACACACACACACACACACACACACACACACACACACACACACACACACA
>NW_004798125.1:201519-202920 GCF_000002075.1 Aplysia californica | reverse complement strand
TCTCTCCCCTCCCCTCTCACTTTGTTAAAAAAACCCCCATAAAAACAGGAAAAAAACCCCAAAAATTATAATATTATGTCTGTAGTCGGTCGTGACTTGTGGACATGACCTCTGAACACGAAGACTGACCCCAGTCAAAGAACCGTTCTGGGTGGCGGGGAGGCGTAAAAAAACTGGGCGTGATGCACTGACTTGTGGCTAGGCGTGTTGCACGAACTAGATCTAGTGGCGGCCGACACAATGGCGGACAGGGACGGACAGGTACGGGAAATGCCGAACAGAAAACTTTTTTTATACTCTGTGACTGCGAGGTGGTGCCGTTTGGTACATGACGTGTTGTTTGTGGGTTGTTCTTTGGTAGCGCTAGTAAATTGGAGATAGGGCGGTGGTGAATGAAGAAAGGAGGAGAGGGGACAGTTGGGAGGTGGGGTGTTAGAAGGAGGGTGATACCGACTGAGCTAACGGAGTTCCCGAAAGAGGGTGAGAGGGAGGGAAGGAGGAGAGATGGAGGCAAGGGTAGACAGAGATGGGTGAGAAAGGGAGTGAAGGGAGGAGATGACAGAGACAGGGAGAGAGAGAGAGAGAGAGAGAGAGAGAGAGAGGGAGGGTGAAAGAGAAAGAAAGAAAGAGAGCTAGATAGATAGATAGATAGAGAGAAAAGAGAGAGAGAGAGGGTTGGTGAAAGAGAAAGATAGAAAGAGAGCAAGATAGATAGATAGATAGAGAGAGAGAGGAGAGAGAGAGAGAGAGAGAGAGAGAGAGAGAGAGAGAGAGAGAGAGAGAGTATAGCGATCGGTCCCATTTGGGTCTGGAAAATGGCGTTGACCAGAGTACACTGTTTTAAACGCATGCCTCTACTTTTTTACATCACAGTTAACCATGAAGCAAGGACCTATTACCCGTGCAAACAAAAGGTCTGGCCCAGCATTGTCACACTAACCTCAGCTGGCAAAACGCCTTTTTTTCATTATTGGCGCAATTTTATTTTATTTTGCTAAATCGAGAGCCTGATCAGTTACCGTACTTGTGGGGAAAAAAACTAAAGTGAAACTGTACCTATTTTCTAAACCCGTTAATAATTAAAATTAAAATTTTCTTGGTTACGCAGATAAAATGCCTTTTTTTTCTCGAAAATTTATGTGAATGAAAGAAGAGGCGTTTCGTCAGCCAACGGCAGACTAGTAGAAACCTTTTGAGTAGATGCTGGCCACGATATATTTATCACATTTTAACGTACCCGATCGTGAACTAGAAAATCGAACATGTTAGATTTTGGAGCATTTGTTTGATCAAATTGTGCAAAAGTGGTAGTAGTTTTTGCTTAACCACGAATGAAAATCTTTTTAGAAATTATTAATTTTACTATTATTGATATTATTATTGTTGTTATTATTATTATTT
>NW_004798125.1:198677-201355 GCF_000002075.1 Aplysia californica | reverse complement strand
ATTACATGTATTAATATTATTATTATTATTATTATTATTATTATTATTATTATTGTTGTTGTTATTGTTTGTTATTATTTTTGTGTTAGTTAGTCCTTGTAGCATTTCTAATCTTCGGCAATTATTTGACCTAAATATGTTGCAAGTGCCGTAAAACTCTTTCTAAAACTAAACTAAAGGTAAAAACGGTAATCTGGGTTGAACCTGCATATTCATTACTGCTGTCTTTTAGCCACACCCCTGATCTTAGGGTAGGTAAGATCGAACACTTAGCCTTCTCGGATAAAGCGAAAAAATCTAGGAGATCCCGTGTGCTAGTTGCGTACGTTAAAGATCCCTTGGTTGTTCTAAAATCGAAAAGAGTAGGCTTCGACTTCGTCTGCCTCCCGAATGATTAATTCCTACCAAACAGAAAATGCTTAATTAAAAGTAATATGTGTCTCGCGCGCTCATGATGATATGACCTTGTGCAGTTGCGAGCGCCGTAAAACACCATACCAAAAACAAAAACAAAACAAAAACCCCTCTTACAAAATAGAAAGGAAAAAATCCTTACAGTGCAATAATTATCATGTGTGATAACTATAGGGGAAGGGTTTTCCTTCGACCCATAGTTGTCTGTGTGGGGACATAGAAGTAGAGGCAAGGGACACTTCTCACTACGACAATCAACACAGGGTTCTCGTGGCCTAGAGGTTAATGTGTTCGCCTCTCATTCAAAGGTCCCTGGTTTGAATCCGGGTGTGCCCGAAAAATTTTCTTCTCTAAAATTGTCTCCTTTGACCTTCTTTCCTGCTCTGAGCTTCTGACTCTTTCTGTAGCCTTAATTCTACCGCTACTCCTTGGCTCACTCCTTCTGTCTTTCAGCCACACCCTTGATCTTCTAGAAGGAAAGATCTACACCTGGCGTTCTCGGAAAACGGGCCAAAATCTAGAAGGTCCCGTGTGTAAATTGTGCACATTAAAAACTCCTTGGTGGTCTAAAATAAAAAAGAGTAGGCTTTGTTCGCCACCCGAGCAAAATCCCAAATTAATTCCTACCAAACGGAAAACACTTTATAGCAATTTGTCTCGTTAGACACTTACAAGTAAAAAAAAACATTTACAAAAAGCTAAGAAAAAAAACCTGTATAGCGTAATGGTTACCAGGTGTGATTACTATAGTGGAAGGGCTTTCCATCGACCCATAGTTGTCTGTGTGGGGACATAGTAGTGGAGGCAAGGGGCCTTCTCACTGCGTCAATCAGCACAGGGGTTCTCGTGTATCGTGGCCTAGAGGTTAATGTGTTCGCCTCTCATTCAAAGGTCCCGGGTTCGAATCCGAGTAGCGACCGAAAAATAATATTCTTCTCTAAAATTGTCTCTTTTCACCTCCTTTCCTGCTCTCTAGCAATGTTTTGTCGTCATTTTTTGTCTCCACTTTCTGCCTCTACCCCCCTCACCCCCTTTGCCCCATCCCCTGGGCTTCTGACTCTTTCTGCAGCCTTAATTCTACCGCTACTCCTTGGCTCACTCCTGCTTTCTTTCAGCCACACCCCTGATCTTCTGGGAGGAAAGATCTAAACATAACCTTCTCGAACAAGGGGGAAAAATCTCGGAGGTCCCGTGTGCAAATTGCGCACATTAAAGATCCTTTGGCGGTCTAAAATTAAAAAGAGTAGGCTCTGTCCGCCATGCGAGCAAAATCCAAAATTAACTCCTACCAAACGGAAAAAGCTTTTTAGCAATGTGTCCCGCTCGCTCATATAACCTTATGCAGTTTCGAGCGCCGCAAAACACTTTCAAAAAAGAAGAAAGAAAAAACCTGTACAGCGTAATAATTACCAGGTGTGATAACTATAGGGGAAGGGCTTTCCTTCGACCCGTGTCTCGTGGCCTAGAGATTAATGTGTTCGCCTCTCATTCAAAGGTCCCTGGTTCGAATCCGGGTATCGACCGAAAAATAATATTCTTCTCTAAAATTGTCTCCTTTCACCTCCTTTCCTGATCTCTAGCAATGCTTTCGTCTCCACTTTCTGCCCCATACCTCACCCCCTTTGCCCCCTCCTCTGGGCTTCTGACTCTTTCTGCGGCCTTAATTCTACCGCTACTCCTTGGCTCACTCCTGCTGTCTTTCAGTCACACCCCTGATCTTCCAGAAGGAAAGATCTACACCTGGCGTTCTCGGAAAACGGGCCAAAATCTAGGAGGTACCAGGTGTAAAATTGTGCACATTAAAGATCTCTTTGTGGTCTAAAACGAAAAAGAGTAGGCTTCGTCCGCAACCCGAGCAAAATCCAAATCATTAATTCCTACCAAACGGAAAAAGCTTTATAGCAATGTGTCCCGCGCGCTCATATGACCATGCAGTTGCGAGCGCGGCAAAACACTTACCAAAAAAAAGAAAGAAAGAAAAAACCTGTACAGTGTAATAATTACCAGGTGTGATAACTATAGGGGAAGGGGTTTCCTTCCACCCGATCGAGTTGTCAGCGCAAGGACAGAGAAGTAGAGGCAAGGGACACTACTCACTACGACAATCAGCGCACCATATCGGCGAGGGACGCTAGCTGGCCCGTTGTCATGGCGACCGTAATCAAATAAGAGAGTAGACTCGATGACCTGGAGACGGTGGGTGGGGCAGGTGGGGTTTGTGGGTGGGGGATTATTGAGATGAAATCTTGGGAGGAAGACGGAAG
>NW_004798125.1:194456-195965 GCF_000002075.1 Aplysia californica | reverse complement strand
TTGACAACTTTTCACTGACCCCCTCCTCCCCTCCTCCCCCCTTCTGAGCTGGCGTCATTTGTGAACGGTCCCTTGTTTAATGGTCGCTGTGTCTTGGCCATGATGAGCTTTTTGACTTTCCTGGTGGTTGGTTGGCGGGTGCACTGATGTGCTTTGCTCCTTCTTTCCTATCAAACCTCTATCGTCCTTATCTCTCCTCCTTTTTTTGTTATGTTTATTACTCTCTTGTAACACCTCTAATCTTCGGCACTTATACGACCTTATTGTGTTGCAAGTGCCGTAAAACTCTTACTCAAACTGACTGACTTTTCTGCTGTGCTAGTCGATGATGAGCCGATGTCTGGTCTGTTGTGCAGCGGTGTGGTTCTTCGTTTGTGCCTGCAGAAGACGTGGGTTCAATTCCCGAGAGGTAACGTTACTTTAGGGGGTTCTCTTGGCCTAGGGATCAAGGTGTTCGCCTCTCTTTCCAAGGTCCCGGGTTCGAATCCGGGTAGCGACGGAAAATTTTCTTCTCTAAAATTGTCTCCTTTCACCTCCTTCCGTGCTCTTTAGCGATGTTCTGTTGTCTGCTTTCGTTTCCACTTTCTGCCCCCATCCCCTCACCTCCTTTGCCCCCTCCTCTGGGCTCTTGACTCTTTCTGCAGCCTTGCTACTGCTACTCCTTGGCGCCTTCTTCTTACAGCTGTCTTTCAGCCACACCCCTGATCTTCTTGTAGGAAAGATTTACACGTAGCCTTCTCAGATAAGGATGAAAAATCTCGGAGGTCTCGTGTGCAAGTTGCGCACGTTAAAGATCTCTTGGTTGTCTAAAATGGATAAGAGTAGGTTTCGGCCGCCACCCAGGCAAAATTCAAAATTTCCTACCAACTTAACTGAAAATGTTTAATGTGTCCCGCGCGCTCATATGACCTTATCCAGTTGCGAGCGCCGTAAAACGCTTACCAAAAAAAAGCACCTGTCTAAGACGGCTACTTTCTTCCTCGACAACATGAGGCTGTGTTTGACAGTTCTAAATGTACGTGTACCTTTATTTCATGATAGTATAGAGAGGGGCCGGGATGATCGTGTCCATGAAAAATGAAAGCAGTCTGACTCCACTGTAAGTAAGTTTGACAAAAATGTGATTTTTTAAATTAAAATTTTTTTAATTCAGGAAAAATCAGAACTATGTAGGGCTAATAACATTCGGTTTTAATCACAAGAACATAGTTCCAAATCACTATAAGACCTTATATCTCATAATAATTTGACTAAATGAGAGGTGTGACATACATGTAGTTGTTGAGGTTGTTTTTTTTTCGAGGATAACAATTAATCTTTAATTTGGCCAAAAGTGGAGATTGACCACTTTCGAGAATTACACTATATCAGATTTGACCGAAAGTGGAGATTGACCACTTTCGAGAATTACACTATATCAGATTTGACCGAAAGTGGAGATGGACCACTTTCGAGATTTACAATAGCAATGTATTAAATTTGACTAAAATTGGAGATAGACCACTCTTA
>NW_004798125.1:189565-191336 GCF_000002075.1 Aplysia californica | reverse complement strand
ACACACACACACACACACACACACACACACACACACACACACACACACACATCGTCCAATATGCCCTGTCGACGTGTCGGCATTTCAGTGGCTCCAAACGGCTGTCAACGTGTCAACCTTTTTCTTTCTTTTCTTTTTGGTAAGTGTTTTATGGCGCTACCAACTGCATAATGTCATATGAGCGCGCGGGTTAAACGTTTACAGTTGGTAAGAAATTGTGAGTCTTGCCCGGGTGGCGGCCAAAGCCTATAATTATTTATTTTTGACCACCAATGGATCTTTAACGGGCGCAAATTGCACAGGGGACCTCCGATATTTTTCACCCTTTCCCGAGAAGGCTAGGTGTCGGTCTTTCCTACCAGCAGATCAGGGGTGTGGTTGAAAGACAGCAGTAAGAAGGAGCCTAGCAGTAGCAGTAGCAGTAGAAAGGCCGCAGAAAGAGTCAGGAACACAGAGGAGGGGCCGAAGGTGGCGAGGGGGTGAGGGCAGAAAGTGGAGACGAAAGCAGACGACAGGACATTGCAAGAGAGCAGAAAAGGATGTGAAAGGAGACAATTTTAGAGAAGAACATTTTTTGGTCGCTACCCGGATTCGAACCCGAGACCTTTGAATGAGAGGCGAACACCTTAACCTCTAGGCCACGAGAGCCCACTGTCAATTTTTCAAGCCACAACAAAGGACTCGCTCAAGATGAAAACCTCGGGGATACAGGACATTTGATCAGTTCGCTACCCTAGATTTACAAAGTTTTATCTGGTCAGTATCTAGTTTTGAAAAATTTGGCGTTAAAGAAATTGAGTTTCACAACGTGTCAAGCTTTTTCGAATGCTACTCTCTGAACATCTTGATAACGACCCCAAATCATCCTACGATGTTCATAGAACAGATGGAGAATTTTGTTTCTGACTTCATGGTCTCAGTAACTCAAAACGGCCAAAAATGTCGGAAAGAACTTTTGTAATTCTAAGCAAGGTAACGAGCTGGCCGACTAGGTGGTGGTTATGAGGTCGTGTTCTCATGCTAGTGGTGGGACTCCCGTCCTAGTCCTTGTCCTGCCTCACAACATTCGGTACTGAAGTGTCTTTAGGCCATTTCTAAAGGGGAGACATTAACATGTTCTTATGCACAGTTGAATTGTAAATGGGCTGATTCATCCATTTCATTCTCATGACTGTGCATGAACTGCAACAGGGAACTGCTGCTTTTTCTTTCCTGATCCTTACCTTTGTCATGATATGATGTTCCTGTACTTCTTTTGTATGTTTGTCACACTCTTGTAACCCGCTATTTCCGGGGTGCCTTGATAGTCGAAGCAGACGTCGTGCTGTTGAAGCTAGAGAGGTGAGCAGAGTAAGTCTGATTCCCTGTTAGGACTTCTTTGTTGACATCCACCCCTTGGTGCTCATATGACCTAATGCAGTTGCGAGTGCCGAAAAACCTCTACTAAACAAACAGAAGTCGGTGTGTGGACGTATCCTTATGCTAGTCGTGGGACTCCTGTCCTAGTCCTAGTCCTAGTCCTGTCTTACAACATTCGGTGTGTGGACGTGTCCTTATTATGATAGTCATGGGCCGCCTGTCCAAGTCCTAGTCCTAGTCCTGTCTTACAACATTCTCGTGGACAGGAAAGGACGCTGCACGGTATCGACCCACTATGCCGTGTTGTGTATTGTCAAGGCTGGCATAACAAACACTACGTCATAATGCCTAAGTCTCTCTCTGCTGCTTTGAAAATGTTTTGTTTTTCAAAAAAAGCCAAAAGATAGCCCCC
>NW_004798125.1:187198-189419 GCF_000002075.1 Aplysia californica | reverse complement strand
ACACACACACACACACACACACACACACCACACACACACACACACGTACACCAAAAAAGCAACCTCAAAATAGTCCTCCCTCACACATTCGGTGTGTGGACGTGTCCTTATGCAAGTCGTGAGACTCCTGTCCTAGTCCTCGTCTTGCCTCAGAATATTCGCGTCGACAGGAGACTGATCAATACAACACATGACGCGGTGCAATCTCTCAATTGTTGATTTCTTCTTTTCTGCATGTCGTTGTGACAGGCAGTTTCGTGGGTGGTTGGCGGGTGCTCTGGTGTGGTTTGCTCCTCCTTTCCTACCAAACATCCATAGACCACATCAGTCTCTCCAGCTCCTTTTCTGCGTATGTTATTTTCTCTTGTAAAACACGTATTCTCTCCGGCACTTATATGACCATATTGTGTTGCATGAGTCGTAAAGCCCTTACTAAAACTAACTAATCTCTCAATATTTTATATCATCTTTGTGACTGTAGTTTCATGGGTTATTGGTGGGTGCTCTGCTGTGGTTTACTCCTTCTTTCTTATCAGTCCTATATCGTCCACATCTCTCGTCCTCCTTTTCTTTGTTTGTTACTCTCTAATATTACATCTAATCTTCGGCACTTTTGTGACCCATTTGCATTACAAGCTCCGTAAAAACTCTTCATGAAATTAAACTAAAACTAGAAACAAAACCGTGCTATATTGACATGACGGAATGAAACAAATTTTATTATGTTGCCGTGTATTATCTGAATTACCTGTCCTGGGCAACAACGTCATTGCGCACCGGACAGGTTCATAAGTGCTCAGTTCCCCCCAGCACCAAAGCCCGCAAGGTATCCATACACTGATTGTTCCAGTGGCTGTCTGATTGTGGTGAATGGTGTTCATTCCTACAACTGAAAAAAGGAAAATCATGAGCACAACATGACGAAGGCCATTAATTAATGACTATTATAGTTATGACGTTATTACCCGCAAGCGGTTGTATTGTGTATTGCATAACGCGGATGCAATCTCTCCATCTTTTACGTCATCTTTTGTGCATGTTGCTGTGGCTATAGTTTCTCCCCCGTCTGGATCAATAAAAGTGATAATATTATTTTATTTTATTCTTATTTTGCGTTGTTTATTAATTTCATTAGTTGGACTCTTTCTTCTCTTGCAGTTTGTTTGAGGGTGCCATGGACGTTTACCTTATCTTACATTCCCTCTACTGTTTCTGTTTGTTATCTATCCTGGGTTTGTTTTCGTTTTTTAGGTTGGCTTTTTCTTTTGATTGTTTTTGGGGTTTTGTAGTTGTTCGTTTACTTGTATTTCCCCCTCAGTCCTAAAAGGCCGATTTTTAAAAAGAATTCTTTATACATTTCTGATATCTTTCCTCTTCTCAAAATGGTGGTTGGCGGGCGCTCCAGTGGGGTTTGCCCTTCTTTCCTTTCAAACAACGACCGTCCTTATCTCTCCGCCTTCTTTGCTTTGCATATTATGCACTCATGATATGACCTTTCTGTGTTGCAAGTGCTGTCAAAATTTTACCACGGGTTGTTGGTGGGTGCTATGGTGTGGTTTGCTCCTTATTTCCCTCAAACATCTATCATCTTTATCTCCCCTCCTCTTCTGTGTATGTATGTTTGTCTCTCGGAACACCTCTAATCTTTGACATTTATATTATGCAATTATTATATGTGCTTCAAGAGCGTAAAAATTTTAACAAAACTAAAAATCTCCTCAGATCGCAGAACCCTGTGGATACTATTCATCGCCTCCAGAGCTGCTCCAGTCAGTGACAGCCTCCAGCCGCCCACCACCCACTGACAAGACACCCGCCCCACGCCCACATCATGCTGCTGTTTCGTATCGTGCGGCGTAACTTTACGCCGAAGACCTTCATCCTTCTGACAGTGCTGCTGGTGGGCCTGATGTGGGCCAACTACCGTCTGGGCGGGCACACACTCTCTTCCGGGACGGGAGGGGGCGGGGGAGGGGGAGGGGGAGGCCACGCCAGGCACGTGGTGCAGCCTGTCTACCGTGACAACGCCACGTCGGAGGTGGCAACCACGCTGCGTGACGTGGGCGGCTGGAAGGTGGGCCAGACGTGTATGCTGCCGCGGTTAGAGGTGCAGGATCCCGTCATGATGAAGTTCTGGAAGGAGTTTAAGCCGGTCAAGTGTCCGCCCCAGCCCAGGGACTGGGTGCATGTGGAGAACGGAACCCATCAGGTAAGGTGGTTG
>NW_004798125.1:184198-186027 GCF_000002075.1 Aplysia californica | reverse complement strand
CAGACTGCTATGCAAAGCGTACGGATCGGATTAACGAGTAAATTTCCTCTTTTGAAAGTGGTGGCACATAGTTCCCTACGTCATATGGATACGATAGTAAAACACGACTTACGGATAGAGTTAAGGAATAAATATTCTACCGGCGTCTGTGGTGTAGCGTTTAGACGCTTCATTGGGTAACACAGGATAGCCCAATTCCATTCGCGAGTGGGGAGACATTTTTTAAGGAGTACTTCGATGTCTCTGTTAGGATGCTGTATTGGTATCTCAGCGCCTTCTCGTCCTATCTATTTTTTATTTTTTTACCATTGAAAATGTGACTTCTTCTTATGCTCACTCTTTGTTATGAACTGTTTTCGCTGTTTTTAAAAATGGAGATGGGAGAAGAAAGCACTGCGGTCGCAGTATCTCTTTCAGCCCGGGTTGGCCCTGACAAGCAATTTTGGAATCCCTCCTCCTAAAAATGATCTAAACTGGGTCGATGGGAGCGTATAAACACCTACTTGAAAAAAAAATCTTCACAACAAACACGTTGATCATTGTGAGATATCAATGCACGAACTGTTATCATTGTTATTATCTAGCTTTCCACTGTTGTATTAATTGTTATTTGTAGTAGGTTTACAACATCTATAGAAATCCAGAAGCATTAATTATTTACTTCTTTTGTTAAATAAAGCCTCATTACTCTCCGTCTCTTGGGAGTTGTAACAATCAAATTATTCCCGCTCTAGAGATCACACTGGTGGCACCGGTGGTCTAGTAGTTAGGCTACCGTAGTTAGGCTAAAGAACTTTCAACTACATGTAGATATGCACTGGCACAATCAGTAGAAAGACCCTATCGTCCTTATCTCCTCTTCTTCTTTGTTATGCTTGTTGCTCTCTTGTAACACCTCTAATCTTCTGGCGCTCATACTATGACCTTATGAAGTTGGGAGCGCCGTAAAACATGTACTAAAACTAAAACCAAACCAGATCACACCAACAGTCATTGTATTCCTCCCTGGGGGGCTTTGGCCAGAGACAGGTCCCATTGTACTCACGCCCTGGCTGGCAACTCATCAACTGTATTGGTGGATGGTTGGAGCGTGCTCTGGTGTGGTTTGCCTCTTCTTTCCTCTCAGTCCCCGAGGTTTTATGCACCCCGCATAATTTAGCAAAATTTGATTTTTTGGGGGGCATAATTTCTGATTATTTTCCTTCGTCATTCTTTGTTAAAATAAACAGAGTCGCATAATTTCACATTTTTGGGCTGTTTGTATAATTTCAGAATTTGTTTTCTCAATAAAACCGCGGGGACAGTCCTATCAAACACCTATTTTTCCTTATCGCTCCTCCTTTTTTCTTTTTTTTTCCCTTTTGTCTTTGTTACTCTCTTGTAACACCTCTAATCTTAGGCACTTTTATGACCTATTCGTGTTGTACATGCCGTAACACTCTCTATAAAAACCAAACCAGATCCCACCAACGGTGATTGTATTCCTCCCCGGGGGCTTCGGCCAGAGACAGGTCGTTGGCGACCTCATTGTACGCACGCCCTGGCTGGCAACTCATCAACTTTATTGTACTTACTTTTTACTTTTACTTTTCATCCTCTGTTGCCGTTAAGCGTCATGGGGCGATGCAGTTTTCTATGGTAGGCCAGCTCCGCAGCTCTTTCAGTTCAGTCGTGATGTTATGTTTTCTTAGGGTTTCCTTGACCCCTTCGATCCATCTTTTGCGTGGCCTTCCTCTTCCTTTATAGCCTGAGTTCTTGGTGTTGTAGGCTGGCTGGCCAGGTGACAGGCGTAACAGATCAACTTTATTGTACTCCGTGGAATTAACGTC
>NW_004798125.1:180882-182728 GCF_000002075.1 Aplysia californica | reverse complement strand
ACTACACTCGGAAATAATATTCTCGCATTCCCGGAAAGCATAATATTATGCCTTAACCCTATCCGTTCGCCATGTTTTATTATCGTATCCATACGACGTGGGAAACTGTGCCACCACTTAACCCTATATCCGTACGTCACGTTTTACTATCGTATCCATACGACGTGGGGAACTCTGTGCCACTACTTTCCAAACAAGAATACTCGTTAATCCGTTCCGTACGCTTTTTTATTTTAGTAGGGGTTTTACGGTGCTCGCAACTGTAAAAGGTCATATGAGCCTCAATCCGTACGCTTTGCATAGCAGTCTGTCAAAATGATTTTTTTAGAAATACTGAAAGTTTCAAAGATATCTTCGCACTAGAAGTATTCTAAAATGTGAAGAGTACAACCCCGAGGGTACAAAATGACCCCAGGGCGTACGGATAGGGTTAAGCGAGGTACTGATGAAAAACAGAAACACTAATACTTAATTTGACATGATCTAATCGCTGTCTACAGGCGGGTACTCATTCCCACCTAGCCGAAGTGAGGAAAAATTCGTGTAATTAAGTGCCTTTCCCAAGAACACAACGTCAGGTTTCGAACCCTCGACCTCATGGTTGCGAGTCCGAGAGCCTAACCACCAGGCCACCGTTGGTTCGGCGGTACGAAAATATTGTCCTCTCAAGGGTGGCGAAAGTGGACGCTGGTGATATAGTATGTGAGGCAGCGTGGTAGAATCAGGCTCTCGTCAATTTTTGGACGTATAGAGTTATAGGAATTATCTTAAAGCCTGTTCACTTGTCTTAATGTGGATGAAAAAAAATCCATTTATCTTGAATACAAGTCGAGATATTTTCGAAAGAAGGAGGTGGGGGTCACTTGTTTTCAGAGATCAAATTAGTGAGAAAATGGCCGCCAAAGATTAGTTATTTCCTTAGCTTAAGAGTCCGTTTATAACTAAAAATTTACATTTGTTATGCCTTTAATCAATGTTTTTCAGAAAAATCCACACAGAAATAAGTTCTTTAATGGGCATGAAAGGTGTGAGCCAAAAAATATTGTTATAAAGTTGACAAACACTGATCTAAATTGTGTCTATGGGGAGTTAAAAATATTGACAATCATACTGAGTATTTCGTTGTGTCACATTCTCTCAAGATATGCTATTTTTGTGTGTGACATAAGCGAGGCATCGTGGTGAAATCAGGCGCTTATTGTGAAAATAATGAAAATCAAAGAAATCGGCGTTTTTTGGCAGATGGGCAATTTCTGTCTAATTTTCTTTCTTTTTTTTATCAATACCTTTTATCTCCATTTAAAAACATATTTTTGTGTGGATGTTACAGGAAAGATATTGATTAAAGGCACAACAATGTAAATTTTCAGTTTCCAAGGACTTTCCGACTATGGAAGTTACCAAACGTTGGCGCCACGCACTGTCTCGTTAATTTTACCTCTGAAACCAGGCGACCCTGACCTCCTTCAATCGCAAATATTTCGTCTTCTATTCTGCATAGATGGATGGGGTTTTTTCACCAAGAGGAAGGCACATGAATAAGCTTTACAATGGTATCAATAACTCCTCGTGTCCAAAAATTGACGAGCGGCTGATTCCGCCACGTCGTGACATATATGATCTCCCTGTGTCAGGTTCTCCCAAGACGTGATATCTTTGTGTGGTGACACGTATTGTTTGCTTGTGTCAGGTTCTCCCAAGACTAGATATCTTTGTGTGGTGACACGTATTATTTCTCTGTGCCAGGTTCTCCCAAGACTAGATATCTTTGTGTGGTGACACGTATTATTTCTCTGTGCCAGGTTCTCCCAAGACTAGATATCTTTGTGTGGTGACACGTATTATT
>NW_004798125.1:174208-176372 GCF_000002075.1 Aplysia californica | reverse complement strand
TGTGTGTGTGTGTGTGTGTGTGTGAATGTGTGTGTGTGTGTTTTAATGTGTGTGTGTGTACGTGTGTGTGTAAATGTGTGTGTGAATGTGTGTGTTTGTTTTAATGTGTGTGTGTGTGTATGTGTGTGTTTGTGTGTGTGTGTTTTGGCCGCTGTTGAGCTAGTTCTTTGTTTCTCTGTTTGTTTTTTATTTTTACAGTTCTGTTTACCGGGGGGTTGGAGGGGGGGCGAGGTAGGCGACGCGGGAAGAAAAGAGTATCCTTGGCAATAAGCAGGCGGTGAATGGTTCCCGTGCACGGCATGCCTGATGAGATCGATATTATTATATGTGCGACACCGTGGTGAAATCATGCGCTCGTCAAAATAATGAAATCGAAGAAACGGGGAATTGTTCTGCCTGATTGGCAATTTTTTTTTCCATTTTTCCTTTTTTTGACTCAACGTTATGAAGCGGGTGGTTGGCGGGTGCTCTGGTGTGGTTTGCTCCTTCTTTCCTATCAAACATCTTTCGTCCTTTTCTCCCCTCCTTCTGTTTTGTGTTTTTTACACTCTTGTAACACCTCTAATCTTCAACACTTGTATGACCTTATTATTGTGTTGCAAGTGCCGTAAAACTCTTACTAAAACTAAACTAAACACCTTGAGGATCCAGTTAAAATACACTTCTGTGTAGATTTTATGGAAGAACGTTGAATTAAGGTACAAAAAAAAATTAATTTGCCATTTCCAAGGACTCTCAAGCTTTGGAAGTCACGCAACTTTGGTGACCGTTTTCCCGATGATTTTTACGTCTGAAACCAGGCGACCCAATCTCCTTCAATCGCAAATGTTTTGACTTTTAATAAAGATAGATGAGCGGGGTTTTTTTTTCGCAAAAAGCAAGACAAATTGTAAACACGCTTTAAGATGACACGAATAATTGGTCGCTTTTAAGCACAAGGGGGATATCCCGAAAAAATGCTGTTTTGAGAAAATTGAAGGTAAAGTTTTTGCCCCTTGTTCAGTTTCTTTAAAAGACAAGGGAAGTTTTAGATAATATATATTTAAACAAATATACACACCAACGAAACCAAACTTATCACATGGGTAGGGCAATGCCCACTTTTGGTGTAGGTCAAGAATTCTGGAAACCTTCGAGATCTGGGTTAGCCCGGACCTATTCCACATACCCACATATTGACGAGTGCCTGATTCCGCCGCGTTGTGACACGTTATATCTCAGTTGCGATCTGTTGGGTTTTTTTCGCCAAAAGCAAGACAAATAAACAAGCTGTAAGTTTAAGATGACCCCAATAATTTCACATGCCCCAAAATTGACGGCGCGTTCATATGACCGTATGCAGTTGCGAACGCCGTAAAACTCTTACTAAAACTAAAACTAAAAAGAATTGACGAGTGCCTGATTCCACCGCGTCGTAAAACGTTATATCTCCGCTGTGATCCGTTGGCGCTGCCATTGAGGCTGTGTCCAGAAGGTGGGGAGTTCACGACACAAAGGCTAAGTGCTGCACTTAACGGATCACGCCTCTAAACGATCGTTTTGTCGTGGTTTTATGCACCCCGCGAAATTTAACAAAATATGATCATTTTTGGCGTATTTTCTGATTATTTTCCTTTATCATTCTTTGTTAAAATTAACAGAATCGCATAATTTCACATTTGGGGGCTCAGTTTCCATAATTTCAGAATTTTTCTTGCATAAAACGACGGGGACAGACTAAACGATCGTTTTGCCGTGAACGCTAGAAATGTTTCCAGCAATAATGTGATTGATTTGGTTTGGAAAGAGTTTTGCAGCCCTCTTGACTACAGAAGGTCACAATATAATGATCACGCACTTTCAATATCTAGAAAGGGATTGCGGACGCAGGGTAGGGGGGGGGGGTGAACTACTAGAAATGTTTCTGTAGTCTTCCCTGGGACTTGCGTTTGTTTCGAAATGCCATCAAGTTTTCTGAGTCATTATCAATATAATGTAGATTCTAAAGCGCATAGGGCTTGCTGTTGAATTGGAATTTGCGTCGTGCAATTAAGGCTATTTGTATGACGCTTATATGATGATAATGAGGATGATGAGGCTTTGCCTTATATTAAGAAAATGCAATTTCAAATCAATACATAAATACATAAATACATAAATAAATGCTTTAATAAATATAATTTTA
>NW_004798125.1:170437-171476 GCF_000002075.1 Aplysia californica | reverse complement strand
CACACACACAACCACACATACACACACACACAATTATGCGCGTGCGTTCCCTTGGGTACTTGTACTTTGCACGTATTTAGCTGTACCCTTTTGTCTTTCCTCTCCTGTATGTTGACCACTGACTGTGTATTCCCTAGCGCAGTGACGATATTATTTGTTAGTTTCAGTAGGAGTTTTATTCCACTTGCAACACAATAAGGTCATATAAGAGCTGAAGACTAGGGGGTGTTACAAGAGAGCAACGAACACACAAAAGAAGGAGGAGATATATTGACGATAAATGTTTGATAGGAAAGAAGAAGCAAACTACACCAGAGCACCCGCCAATCACCCACGGATATTATGTGATCTGTCAGATTTTCTACTGTTCCATATACCGTGACATCCCCCCCTCCCCTCTCGCACCCCTCCCTCCCCCAGGGTGACGAAGAGCTGCGGGACTTCCTGACTCAGATCCACGCGAGCGGCCATCTTAACCACACGGTGCTCTTTCTGTTCGGCGACCATGGGGCGCGCTACTCCAAGGTCAGGGCCACGTGGTCTGGCAAGATGGAGGAGAGACTGCCTTATATGGGCATCAGGTGAGTCCATACTATAATAATAATAGTAATAATAATAATCTTACTACTAATGGAGCTAAGGCCAAATTTTGCGAACAGTATAAAGAAAAAATATGAAACTTTGCCAGTACCTATAACTTGAAACGTAGTGTTGCACTATTGTATTTTCATTAAGATCAAATGTGTAGGAAGAAAGCCCATTTTAAGTTAAATTCAATCCTTTTGTAGCGATCGCTATCATTTGCTTCGACACTGTATATTCACTGCGGAGTGCCGACTGCGCCGAAGAATATTTTGTGTTCAGCTATAGTACATTAAGTAGGTTTACGGGAATTCCCGGTCTCGATCTCACGCCTTTGACCGTCTTCTCACAGCGGGTTTGGGGCGCTCATAGAAGAAGAAAAAGAAGGAGGTGTAGGTGTAGGTGAAGAAGAAGAAGAAGAAGAAGAAGAAGAAGAAGAAGAAGAAGAAGAAGAAGA
>NW_004798125.1:165351-167320 GCF_000002075.1 Aplysia californica | reverse complement strand
CAAACACCATCAGATTATATTATTATATAATTTATCATTATCGTTATTAATAACATAATATTATTTTATGGTCTGGTACACAAGAAGGGAAGCAAATTTTGTTATTATATGTATAATATTATGTATTGTTATCGTTACCGTATTCACTTTTGAAACACACAACTTATTGTACCTTGTGGTGAAGATGGTGCATAGATTTTGGTTTGGTTGTGCGCTAGGCTATCTGAGGCATCTGGCCTGTACAAGCGAGAATGCTCCATCGCCAGTTTAAGCGCATTTGTCTGTTGCCGCTTTTCGCACTGTTCTTCGTTCACCTGACTGAGAACCAGGCCGGCTTACGTTCTTACTCTGAGCATCTATGGCCCGGCCCTCAATTCCGGAGCCACCTATTTCGGAAACACGGTCTGGATACTCAGATGGCCTAGGTTGTGCGACGTCGCTTGTGCGCGCTTCTGTGCCGGGGTTGTTGTTTTTTTATGTGTGGGATTTGTGATGTAGTTTTGTGCGGATTTGTGTGAAAATGTATGAGTTCCATGTGAATCTGTGTGGGTTTGTGTAAAAATGTGTGAGGTTCCGTGTGATTCTGTGTGGGTCTATGTGGTGCTCCATGTGATTCTGTGCGGGTCTGTATGAAAATGTGTGGGGTTCCATGTGATTCTGTGTGGGTCTGTAGGAAAATGTGTGGGGTTCCATGTGATTCTGTGTGGGTTTGTGGGAAAATGTGTGGGTCTGTGGGAAAATGTGTGGGGTTCCGTGGTGTAGTTTTGTGCGGGTTTTATGTAAAAATGTGTGGGGTTCCATGTGGTTATTCTGTGTGGGTCTATGTGTATCAAAGATGGAACGTAACAAGATATAGTTCACTCCTCTCTTTGAGCTAATTAAAAAAGTGTCCTCAAAATTCGGTGGCGCCTCCTTCGAAAAAGTGCGGACTTTGCGATCAGAGTTACCCTACTTGTGTGGAAAACTATAAAAGCGAAACTAACAAACTGTGCTATTCCTATTCTTCTTCTGGAGAAACGAAAAAGAACTTCAAAACAAAGACTGCAGCGCCATCTGAACCAATGCGCGGACTTCCGCGGACACTTTTTTGGCCGAGTGAACTGTCTTGTTATGTACTTATCTTTGGTTCTATATGTTTCTGTGCGAATATTGTGTATAGTGCTGTCAAAAATTCGAGAGTCAACTTATCTTCAAATATCTTGTTTAACGGACATTTTGTGTGCGCATTTGACCTACGTCACAGGTCACCAATGACACTTTTTACTGGCAAAACTTGTTACAAGAAATTAATTTTATAGTGAACATCTTTTTGCACGAAAAAGTCTCAGTCTTAAAACAAGCGTTCAATGAGCGTAATCTCGCGTTTGGAAAAAAATGACGGACTTGCTTTTAGAAGTGATATTGTCCCTGCTGTAAACCTTTTAAAATGTTGTTTTTTTTAAACCCACTGGGATTTTAAATTAGTATTTACTAAGGACTTTCATAGAATAAAGCTAACAGGTTTTCCTAAAATGTCAACCTGTTAAGACAAATATTGATATAAGACGCTGTGCAAAAGCTGGAGAGTTTATATTAGATAGTTTAGGAGATATTTGACAATAATTTGCGTCACGAATTTTTGACCGCACCATAGTTATGTGCGATTCCGTGCAGGCGTGTGCTCATATTGTCTGTCTTTTTGTGACTTTTGTCTAGGGAGTTTTTTTATGATATTATATTACCTTTGCAATGAGCTGAGGGGATACGTCTGTGTGTGTGTGTGTGTGAGTGTGTTCTGTTTTTCATAGTATGTGTGTGCATGCATGTGCCTGTGTGTGTGTGTGTGTGTGTGTGTGTGTGTGTGTGTGTGTGTGTGAGTGAGTGTGTTCTGTTTTTCATAATATTCTGTGTGTGTATGCATGTGTGTGTGTGTGTGTGTGTGAGTGTGTTCTGTTTCTCATAATATGTGTGTGCATGCATGTGTCTTTGT
>NW_004798125.1:155419-165065 GCF_000002075.1 Aplysia californica | reverse complement strand
TGTGAGAGAGAGAGAGAGAGAGAGAGAGAGAGAGAGCATATCGGTCTGCGTGAGGTGAGTGGCGTCAGTCAAAGAAATAAACAACTATTGTTTCCCTTGTCACCTGGGTTCTCCTGCTGTTTCTGCTCATGTACGTTTTTTCCTGAATTTTAATAAGAGTTTTACGGCATTATCAACACAAATTGGGTCATATTAGCGTCGGAGATTCGAAGAGGCATTCATCATCGTCATCAATGCCTTTCACCCCAGGCAGGGTATAAGCTCCTTCCACTTATGTCTGTCTTGTGCTGTCCTTCCAAACTTGTTCCAAGTGAACCCCATCTCTCTCATGTCCCTTTCCACACATCTCCTACTTCTCCCCTGCCTCGTGCTCCCTGTGGGTTCCACTGCAGCGACTGTCTTGTGATGTTTCCGCTGGGCTTTCTAAGGGTGTGTCCCATCGTAAGAGGTAGGCTATAACTAGAGGGCAATATGCAACAACGAAAAAGGAGACATGAAGACGATAGATGTTTGATGGGAAAGAAGGAGCAAGCCACACCAAAGCATCCACTGACCACCCACGGTTTATGTCTGTAGATGGCCCTGCCAACAAACTGACGAACTGACAAGATCTTTCGTTGTCCATAGCCGGGTACCTGTAAACTTTTCCCACCTGGGTGAAGTAAGGAAAATTCGTGAAAAGTGCCTCTCCAAAGAACACAACGTCGGGTACCTGACGGGATTCGAACCCACGATCTTCCCGTGGCAAGTCCGACCTCTAGGCCAACCACATAACTAAATTTTTTAGGGAAGAGAAACACATTGACTTAGCAGTAGTTCAAGACCACAAAAAAACATTCTTGAGCTTTGGTTGTCTGATGAGCTTTTAAACTTTTTATACTCCCCCCCCCCCCTAAAAAAACACCGCCCCAAACCGACCATCTCTTGACATGGCCCTACCGGGGAGCGACGTCAAATCGAATGTCCTGCTTTTACTAGAAACCATGTTTTGTCCTGCTCTTTGATTTGAACAAATACGCAATAAACCAGAGATATAAACTTTTCTGCAAATTTTTCTTGATCGATAAAAAATTGGGTTTTTTTTTAGCGGGTCCAACTACCCAAAAACTGGTCTGAAGGGCCAACGATGGATACCAAATAAATAGTTTTATGGTATTGCCATTCTGTTTAAATTTTTTGAAGAACAGAAAATGTGTTTAAAACTCTATTTTGAGTAGAAAAACATTTTTTACGACTACACGATTTGTAAGAATGTTGTCATTTTGTTGAGGTCTATTTGAAGGAAGGATAAACAATGTGTTAAAACGCCTCTTTGAATAGATAAAATGTCATCGAACCACACAATTTGCAGGAATAATTTTCGTAGATATACTGTCTTTTTGTTGAGGTCTATTTGAAGTGACAGAAAAACGTGTTTACCACTTTATTTTAAGTTTTTAAAAGAATATTTTTACTTATTTTGTTGAGGTTTATTTGAAGGAAGCAAAAAAGTGCCAAGACTTTGAGAAGATAAACATGTCTTAAGACCACACGTTTTGTAAGAAATTGTCATTTTGTTAAGATTTATGTGAAGGAGTCAAAGAAACAAGTGTTTAAATTTTACTTTGAGTAGACAAACGGGTCCTACGACCACGCGATTTGTAAAACATGGTATACGTACATGATGTATTGTCTTTGTTAAGGTTTATTTGAATTGACAGAAAAAAGTGTTAACACTTTACTTTGAGTAGACAATAATGTCTTAAGACCACACGATTTGTAAAAAATAAAACATGTATTGTCATTTTGTTGACGTTTATTTGAAGTGACAGGGAAAAAAGTGTTTGAAACTCTACTTTGAGTAGACAAACATGTCTTATGACCACACAATTTGTTAGAATATTGTCTTTTATTTTGTTGAGGTTTATTTGAAGGAAGCAAAAAAGTGGCAAAACGCTACTTTGAGTAAATAAAATGTATTACGACCACATAATTTGCAAGAGCAATATTGTTATTTTATTGAGGTTTATTCGAAGGAGGGAAAGGAACAAGTGCTAAACATTTACTTTGAGTAGACAAACGTATCCTTCGACCACACAATTTGAAAAACAAAAATAATATATGAATTGTCATTTTGTTGAGGTTTATTTTAAGTGACAGAAAAAAGTGTTTGAAACTTTTCTTTGAGGAGACGAACATGTCTTATGACCACACAATTTGCTAAAGTATTAGCATTTTGAGGGAGATTTTTTTGAAGGAAGCAAAAACGCGTCAAACCACTTTACTGGGGAGAACAAAATGTCGTACGACCACCTGATTTGCAATAATATTGTCATTTTGTTGAGGTTTATTCAAAAGAAAGAAGAAAGTGTTTAACCCTATCCGTATGTCGTGTTTTGCAATGGTATCCATACGACGTAGGGAACTCTGTGCCACCACTTTCCAAAGAGTAAATTTACTCTTTAACTTTAATCCGATCCGTACGCTTTGCATAGCAGTCTGTCAAAATTAATATTTTTTGGACAAATACTGAAAGTTTAAGTTTCAAAGAGATTATCGTACTAGAAGTATTCTAAAGTGTGAAGAACACAAGCCCGGGGGTGCAAAATGATCCCAGGGTGTACAGATAGGGTTAAAACTCTACTTCTACTTTCAGTAGACAGGTGTCTTACGAAAACACAATTTGCAATAATATTGTCATTTTGTTGAGATTTATTTGGAAGAAGGAAAGAAAAAATAGTACCAAACTCTAGCTTGAGTAAAGAGATCCATCTGGAGGCTGAGAGAGTATCTTGTTCTCTGGTGCGCTCATCGAAGCCTTCAGGTAGGTCAAGATCTCCTCTAGAGTACAGGTCGAATTGGACGAACCACACGCCTCGTTTATGATGGAGGGCGGCACCTCTCCCGTGGCACTGTTCACGCCCTTCATATTGATGCGCGTGAGAAATTTTGCTGTGGGCTTCTCGGCCGGGTACTTGGGCCCACACTTCAGACTGAGTGAGTGAACCATTAGAAGTGATAGAAAAAAAGTCTAACATTTTACTGTGAGTAGACAAAAGTGTCTTATGTCCACACAATTCTCAAAAATATTTTTGTGGGAGATTTATTTGAGGGAAGTAAAAATGTATCAAAAAACTACTTTGAGTAGATAAAGTGTCATACGACTACACGATTTGCAAGATTTACAAGCTAGAGTTTGCAAAATGACAATATTATTATTGCCATTTTGTTGAGATGTATTCAAAGGAACGAAAAAAGTATTCAAAACTCTTCTTTGAGTACCCAAAATGTCTTTCGACCGCACGATTTGAAAAAAAAAATGAAAAAAAAAGAAACGATGGATTGTCTTTTCGTTGAAGTTTATTTGAAGTGACAGATAAAAATGTTTAACACTTTACTTTGAGTAGGCAAAAGTGTCTTATGACCACACGATTTGCAAGAATATATTGTCATTTTGTGGGAGGTTTATTTGAAAAAAGGAAAGAAAAAAATAGTACCAAACTCTAATCAAACTCTAGCTTGAGTAAAGAGATCCCTCTGAGGGCTGAGAGAGCTTCTTGTTCTCTGGTGCGCTCATCGAAGCCTTCAAGTAGGTCAAGATCTCCTCTAGGGTACAGGTCGGATTGGACGAACCACACGCCTCGCTTATGGTGGAGGGCGGCACCTCTCCCGTGGCACTGTTCACGCCCTTCATATTGATGCGCGTGAGAAACTTTGCTGTGGGTTTCTCGGCCGGGTACTCGGGCCCACACTCCAGGCTGAGTGTGTAAATTCTGCCCTCGTACGGACTACTGAGCGGGCCGACGATCATGGCAGTCCAGTAGGTCAAGGTCACGTCATTCTCGTCTGCCAGCCCCCAGTTGATGGTGCCGTCTGCAGCGCCCCCCATGCCAGCTTCTAGCTGCTCCAGGAGGGAAAAGTCTCTGGGGATAGGCGCTTGCTGGACATAGGGAGAGAAAGATATATACAAACACACACATATACATATATATATATATATATATATATATATATATATATATATATATATATATATATATATATATATATATATAGATAGATATATATATATATATTGAGAGGGAGAGAGAAATAATTTCTATGGATAGGCGCTTGCAGGACATAGGGAGAGAAAGAGAGAGAAATATATATCGGGTGATTCAATTTAAAAAACTACAACTTTCTTTGTTAAGTTTCTATATACAGGTAAACTCTGTCAAGACCTAGATGTGTTATAAAAAGCTAGAAGTGTCTTTATTACCTTGTCCTCCTATTTTTAAAGTTTATTTTAGGAGTCGGTGGTTACAATTTTAGTATTGGTTATAATCTTTTAGTTTGTGTGATTGCCTACGTGTAGGATCCAACATAATATCATTCTGTTTTAACACAGGTGATAGCGCTTTTTAGGTTTTTCTACACGGCTAAACTCTTTCCAAACCTAAATGTGTTATAATAAGCTTGAAGTATCTTTATTACCATGCCCTCCTATTTTTAAAAATTAATTTGGGCGTTTGGTCGTTACACTTTTAGTATTGGTTATAATCCTTTTAGTTTTTGTGTAAGAACAAACCTGTTATTCTGTTTTAACATAGGTGCTTTTATTTTATAGGTTTCTGTACACGGTTGAACTCTATCCAAACCTAAATTTGTTGTAAAAAGATAAAATTGTCTTTACTAATTTGTCATCCTACCGTTTTGAGTAACTTGGGCGGTCGGTCGTAACACTTTTAGCAATGGTTCTATTTTATTTTAGGTTGTGTGCATACCTAAATCAAATGGAAGTACCAACGTTTTATTCTGTTTCAACATAGGTACTAAGGTGTTCCAGGTTTTTCCACACAGCTAAACTGTATCCAAATCTATATATGTTTTAAAAACCTAAAAGTATCTTTATTACTTTGTCCTCCTACTGTTTTGGGTAATTTGGCTGGTCGGTCGTTACACTTTTTGTGTTGATTATGATTTTTTTAGAGTTTGTAAACGCCTAAATGTAAGAACAAACGTGTTGTTCTGTTATAACACAGGTGGTAGTATTTTATAGGTTTCTCTACACTAATAAACTCCATCTAAATATAAATAATATGTTTAAATTTTTTTAAAGTATCTTTATCATTTTGTCCTCCTACTGTTTTGGGTTTTTGGGGTGGTCGGTCGTTACCCTTTAATTATTGGTTATAGTTTTTTAGTATTTGGAAACATATTATTCTATTATAACACAAGTAATAGTATTTTATAGGTTTCTCCACACAAATAAACTCTATTCAAACCTAAATGTTTAATTAATAGCTAAAACTAACTTTATTACTTTGTCTTCCTACTTTTTTGAGTAACTCAGGTGGTCGGTCTTTACAATGTTTGTATTGGTTATAATACATTTTTTTCTGTGACTGGCTAAATGTAGGAATCAACACATTATGTAATTTGTTTTAACATAGGTGCTACTATTCTCTACTTTTTTTCCGCACGCACAAACTCTATCAAATATAAATATGATTTTTTTTATAACCCAGAAGCATCTTTATTACTTTGTCCTCCTACTGCTTTGCGTAATTTGGTCGGTCGGTCGTTACACTTTTCCTGTTGGTTATAATCTTTTAGTTTTTCTGCATTCATAAATGTAAGAACCTACAAGTTGTTCCGTTTTATTACTGGTGATAGCATTTTATAGGTTTCTTCACACTAATAATAGAAACAAATGGAGCATTGCAGTTGCAGACCTTGACCTACGTAGAAACGGAGCCAAAGCATGGTCACTTCTCTCCAAATTGTGTGGAGAAAAGCGTCGAAACAACCCAAAACCCATGGACACAGAGGAAGGCACCATCGTAGAAGACCCAAACCAAAAAAAGTCAGAAACCTTCAATACGTTCTTTGCTTTTACAAGCAAAGCTCCACCCCACAATGACCAATATAGAGACTGTCTAAAAAGACTGAAAGAGAAAGAGCATGTGCTAAGTGCAAGTATCTCTCTCTTTGAAAATGACTTCACTCTCACTGAGCTCAACAGGGCAATGAAGAAACTGAAGCCCCGCAAATGCCCAGGACCAGATAAGATCCACTATGAAATGCTTGTCAACCTCAGTCCCATTGGTAAGGGTTATATTCTCCAGCTGATCAACGAGACAAGGAATGAAAACACCATCCCCAGAGCATGGAGAAACGCCATCATCACCCCTATTCTTAAGAAATGAAAAGCTATCGACCCATTTCACTCACCTCATGCATTGGGAAACTAGCAGAGAAAATGGTCAACCACCGCCTATACTGGTGGGTAGAAACAACCGGTGCCCTGGACAGCAACCAAGCAGGATTTTGTGCGGGCCAATGAACAGATGACCAGCTCTTTAGGCTCAGTCAGAAAGCCCTTGGTGGCTTCCAGTAAAAGAAGCACACAGTTGCAATATTCGTTGACCTCCAGGAAGCCTACGACAGGGTATGGAGAAAAGGCCTCATGTGGAAGACGACACAGACAGGAATCCACAGAAAACTCTACTAAAGGGTGAAAACCTTCCTTACAGACAGGACAATCCATACCAGGATTAACAATGGTGCGTCCTCTAAAGCTGTACTGGAGGAGGGCCTACCCCAGGGTTCCTCTCTGAGCTGCACACATTTCCTTGTTTTCATCAACGACCTGCCTGAGGTACTGAAATCGGAGAAAGTCCTATATGCCGACGACCTAGCCATCTGGTATAGAAGTAAACAAGCTGGCATCAGTGCACGGCTTATAAATGAGGATCTAGATAGATTCAACAACTACTGCTGCAAGTAAAAGCTAAAAGCAAATTGCACCAAGACAATCTACACCGTCTTTACAATAAGCCACAAAGTTGCAAAGTAAAATCTCACCATCTCACTTGTAGGAAACAAACTAGAAATAGATGGAAACCCGATCTACCTTGGGATCGAGCACGACGGGCAGTTTTCAAGCAAAAACCATATCTGGAACCTGAAGACCAAGGCCAACAAGAAACTTAACCTTCTCAGACGACTGGCTAGCACTTCATGGGGAGTGGACAAGGATGACCTAAGACAGCTATATGCTGGTAATGTACGCCCAGCCATGGAATATAACCTAACCCTACAGACAATCTGCAGCAAACCAACTCAGAGGTCTCTTGACAAAATCCAGAATCAAGCTGTACGATTTATCCCCGGAGCTTTGAGATCCACCCCAACTGCAGCTTGTGAAATCTATACGAACCAGGAACCCTTGGACTTGCGGAGAGAGGCAGCAGTTGTGGAGATGAGTGAGCGCTACAAAAGACTAGAGAAAAACCACCCAAACAGGAAAATAATTGAACAGAGACGACCAAAGAAACGGATTCATGGAAGATCAATACTTGACACAGCCACTGAACTTGCAGAAAAACACCATCTTCCATGTAACAGAGAAAAGCTGAAACCCTTAAGACCAGAACTCCCTCCAAACGTCAACATCAAGAACGCCAACATCAAAATTTACCTCATATAGGAGACAGTGAAAAAGGAATGTGACCCAGTAGAACTGAAGACAACAGCTCTCAAGACAATTGACTCCTACCCTAGTGACTCAATTCACATTTACTCAGACGGGTCAGCCTTCAAGGGAACTATAAACGCGGGCTTTGGAATAAGAATGGAACATCCTGACAAAACAGGTAAAGAGCTATTTGATGCATGTGGTACTCCTTGTACAAATTACGAGGTTGGGGCCATCGCCATTGAAGCAGCAATCCTCCACCTGACCAACATTTTCATAATACATCCAAACAAAATCAAGAACACTATTATCTTCACAGACGGAAAGTCAGTACTCCAAGCTTTGAAAAACATGAATTTCGAAAGCCCAGCCTGCCTATCCGTGGCTCAAACAATCAATACGTTCATACAGACCTATGCCGTCGACCTGACTCTACATCGGATACATGGCCACAACAACATCCCAGGAAACGACAGAGAAGACACCCTTGCCAAGACGGGAGCATCACAAACACAACCTCACAACCCAGTATCACAACAGACAGCAAAGAACATCATCAAATGCAACACTAGGGAACAGTGGCTGACTGGATGGGCAATGGGCAAAACTGGAAAAACTGTATTTGCATACATGACAGTCCCCAACTCAATCCCACTAAATCCCTACCTTAATAGGATCCGCATGGATAATAATATAGTGTAAAGCGCATAGAGCCTGCTGTTGAGCGGGGATATGGGCAATACAAATGCTATTTATTATTTATTATTATTATTATTATTATTATTATTATTATTATTATTATCATTATTATTATTATTATTATTATTATTATTATTATTATTATTATTATTATTATTACCCCACGCGACTGCCCGTTGTGCCACTGCCGGGGTGAGACAGTACCACACCACACCTCTTTATCTGCCCTGCGCTTTGCGACCTGCGTAGCACCTACCTACCAGCCTCCCCAGACATCGGAAATTCTCTATACAGCGACAAAGCTCAGCTGATTAAAACCTGTAAATTATTTGCCATATCGACAGGCCGAAAGGATAGAACCCAAATGGCCGCTGGATCGGAAAAGTAAAGTATGTAAGTAAGTGCCTGGTTAAGGCCCTCTTTGGAGTCATGGGTTGAAATAATCCATCAGTTAGGACCTGTAGAGAATCAGAACTAAAATTCCCCAGACAAAGCGACCACCTCAGGTCAAACACACTCCGCTCGCATTCCTTTAATCGCCACCAGGGTGCAGAATTCAGTAGATTAGCGCCATGAGACGTCTGTCCGTAGACGATGTCTGCAACAATGACTTTCCTAAATCTCAACGGTCCGCATTTTCAAGGCAGATCTTCTTCAATGACTATACCATTTTCCTGTTTGCGAAGCTATCCGAGAACAACAGTGTGTTCATGATTCATCGATCGTCTTGAAAAACATGAACATTTCCTCTATGACATTTTGTTCCTTGGCAAAGCCCATATTCGTCTTTCGGGTTATATCAACTCCACAAATGCTGTATATTTGGGCAATCTCACCCTCCCCCTCCTCCTTATATTGTCTCTAGAAACAGCTCAAGATTGTAAGATGTACCGTGTGTGTGGCTTTGAGTACTCACGGTTGGGTGGATCCTTGTTTGGCACCACTGAACATTACGAACGACTCATTAAAATGTGCTGAGTCCAAAGGAGGACATACAATAGACCATTTGTTCTCGGAATTCCAGAATTTAAACAATAATATTTTTAACTCTGTAGGAAAAAAGAAAAATTGTTTAAAGGTTACAAGAATTGAAAGATTAGATGTAAAATATAAAAGGAACGGAAAAAAACACCAATCTTTTCATTACTTTTTTTTACAAGGATTTTAAATTGGTGCATTTTGCATTTATAGGTGGTTTTTATAGACGCCATTTCGGTTTTCGAAAATAAGATTCTTCTTGGTGAATTTTACGTGAAGCAAATTCCTTCTGAAGAATTATATCTGTTCCAAATTACAACATTCTAGTATGCATTTTACGCGAGATATTTAGAAAGAAAGTTGTATAGTTTGTTTGTTGTTGTTGTTTTTTGGATCACCCTGTATATTATAGTTTGTGGTGATAGGCGCTTGTAGGACATAAAAGAGAGACAGAGTGACAGAGAGAGAGAGAGGGGGGAGAGAGAGAGAGGGGAGAAAGAGAGAGAAAGAGAGAGAGAGAGAGAGAGA
>NW_004798125.1:153772-154795 GCF_000002075.1 Aplysia californica | reverse complement strand
AACCTGCCTACCTGCCTGTCTGTTTGTCTGTCTGTCTGTCTGTCTGTCTGTTTGTCTGTCTGTGTGTCTGTCTGCTTGTCTGTCTACACGTGAGCCCCGGCTTACCGCACAAGCCAGCATCAGCAGTAGCGTCTGAGGAATCACCTTCCAGTCCACCATGGTTACCATAACAACAGCTGGAGCGTCTGGTGGGCATAGGGTGAAAGCGGGACATATTGCAGCAGTGGTGTAAGTCAACACCTACTCTAATAATATACTAATAATATACTAATAAAGCTGGCGTTGGTGTAATTAATTGTGAGTTGTTACATGTTACGTGTGGTATTACGTAAAATATCCGAGGGGTATACAAACATATGTACCGTATGATAATATGTGTCAAGGGGCGGTGGAATCGTTAATTTATTAGAGTAGAGTTATTGGTATCATCCTAAACCATATTTTTTTGTCTTTCTTTTGATGAAAAAATATCCATTTATCTGGAATACAAGTCTCGATATTGGTGAATGAAGAAGGTGCGGGTCACCTGGCTTCAGGGGTAAAATTTGTGAGAAAATTGCCCTTAAAGCTTAGTAATTTCTTAGCTTGAGAGTCCGTGGAAACTGAAAATTACATTTTTTGAGTGCCTTTAATCAACGGTTTTCAGTAAAATCCTCACAGCTGTTCTTTAGTGGGCATGAAAGGTGTTGAGCCAAAACACAATAATTCGATAAAAATTTCCAAACCTGCGGAAAATGCCAGTTTCTTTACTTTGATTATTTTTGACGAGAGCCTGATGTCACCACACTGCCTCATATTATAATATATATCATCGACTTTGTCTTGTGACAAGGGAGATCACACAAGGACGTCGCTTAACTCTTTTGTACGATTCAGTACGTCCATCTCGACCCTTTTTTAAACATATATACACACAGACATATAGATACTCAGACACACATACACGTACACTATAAACAGACACACATACAGAGAGAGAGAGAGAGAGAGAGAGAGAGAGAGAGAGAGAGAGAGAGCGAGAGA
>NW_004798125.1:150818-153555 GCF_000002075.1 Aplysia californica | reverse complement strand
ACACACACACACACACACACACACACACACACACACACACACACACACACATACACAAACAAAATGAGAAAGCTTACATTATGTGCTTTGGCGTCAAGAGGTTTGGCAAATCGAAGAAATGACGTCACATTACCATACACTGACAAAAAAACGCGGTAAAAAAGAGTTGGTTTGAATGGCGTTTTACGGCACTTGCAAGACAATAAGGTCATATAACTACCGAAGATTATAAAATTAATGTGTTGCATGTACAAGGGAGTAACAAACACCGAAAAAAGGAAGGAGGAGAGATAAGGACGATAGATGTTATAAAGGAAACCTTACAGAACACCCGCCAACCACACGCAAAAAAAAGAGTTAAAAAGCAAACAAACAAACAAATAAGCAAAGGAACAAGTTTTTTTAAGTTTTAGTGTTTCACGGCACTTGCAACACAATAAGGTCATATAAGTGCCGAAGATTAGAATTGATGTGTTACAATGGAGTAACAAACAAAAAAGGTGGAGGAGAGATAAGGGCGATAGGTGTTTGATAGGAAAAATTAGGAGCAAACCATACAGAATACCCGTAAACCACCCGCAAAAGATTTAAAAAGCTAACAAACAAAAGAACGAATGAACAAGCAAAACAAACAAATAAATAAACAAGCAAAACAAACAAACAAACGAACGAACGAACAAAACAAAAAAACAAACAAATAAGAAGAAACGAACACTCAAATCAAACAAAGAAACAAACAAAATAAACAAACAAACAAAGTAGATGGTTGTAACGCTCTCTCACTCACCTCCACCTGTGGACAAATCCAGCTCCTCCCTCACCCACTGCTGTGTCTTCCGAGAACTTTAGTCTACAACAACTACTCAACAACTAATTACTGCTGTGTGGGTGGTAGGCGGGTGCTCTGGTATGGTTTGTTTCTTCTTTCCTATCAAACATCTATTGTCCTTATCTCCCCTCCTTCTTTTCTATGTTTGTTACTCTCTGGTAACACCTCTAATCTTCTGGCGCTCATATTATGAGCGTGTGCAGTTGCGAGAGCAGTAAAACCTCTACTAAAACAAAACAACAACTGCTGTTACTCATGCACAAAAAGGCACACTCTCCCCTTGACCTAGTCTGCTGGTCTACATCAACCAATCAGCTCACAGATTACATGTATGGTTCTGCACTGACCAATCAGAAGACAGATTACATGTATGTATGGTTCTGCACTGACCAATCTGGTCATAGATTACGTTTCTACATTGACCAATCAACACAAGGATCACGGTTCCTCGCCGACCTATTGGCTTACAGATTCAGTCTATCACACTACGCGAGCTGCATCAATGATAGTACATAACAAGATGGGCCACTTCTCTCTTTGAGCCAATTAAAAAAGTGTCCTCAAAATTTGGTGGCGCCCTCTTCACAAAAGCGCACTCTTTGCGAACAGAGTTACCCTACTTGAGTTTTTTAAAATCAAAGTGAAACTAGCAAGTTTTGGGATAAATTTCGGAAGAACGCTTTTTTAAAATGGTTACGCTGACAAAAAAACCTCTTCCGGAGGAAAAGGTGATGGTTTTCTTCATTTAATTTGACTTTAGAATGAAAGGCGAGAGGTCATTAAAATATAAAAAAACTAAAACTCCGCACTGAACGTACCCAAACTGCTGATGAACAGCAGTCGATCTGCGCACGCAAGGAGATGCTATTCCTATTCTTCTTCTGGAAAAACGAAAGAGAGCTTCAAAACAGACTGCAGCGCCATCTGAAGCAAAGAGCATACTTCCTGCGGACACTTTTTAGGCTGAGTGACCCATCGTGTCTTGTACTATCTTTGGCTGCATGTCAATAATTAATCAAATGTAATTTTTTTTAATGTGCCAGGACGTTGTGGAATCAGGCGCTCGTCAAAACAATGAAATCAAAGAAACCGTCATTTTTTCTGGCTGTATTTTTTTTTGGCTCAACACCTTCTATATCCATTTAATTTAAAAACACATTTCCGTGTGAGTTTTACAGAAAAACACTACTTAAAGACACAAAATTTTCATGCAAATTTTCAGTTTTCAAGGACTCTCAATCTATGGAAATTACTAAGCTTTGACGACCATTTCTCACTAAAACAAAAGCTAGGCGAGCCCAACTTGGACCTTCATATCGCCAATATCAAGACTTGTACTTGTACAAAGAGTAAAAGGATATTTTTTCCATCAAAAGCTAGGCAAATCGACGGGCTTTAAGATGTTATCAATAACTCCACATGCCCCAAAATTGACGAGCGCCTGATTCCACTGCGTCGTGACACAAAAATAAAACCCCACTCGTCTCAGCCCAGATGTTACCAGCGTGAAATCAACGCCCCTTCTTTCACGTACCCTGCAAAAGCTGTTGTTAGCGTTACACATGATTAACATCGTCGATTTTTTGGCATCTTTATTTCCCTCTCCCATTAAAATAACGCATGTCAAAATACATGTATGTATGTTTTACATTTTCGATTTGCATAATATAGATCTAGTATACCGGTGATATTTTGTTAGTGCATGTCATAATCAAAATAATAATATCATTATGCACTACCTGCAGGCGTTTTAGGTGTCAACAAAGTAATAAAAACCCAAAACGGATCAATGAAATGCATTCATTGAATAATAAAATCGTGGTTTTGGTTCATTAATCTGATCTTAATGTAGGCTAAATATTGTTTGTTCAAGGTGGGGTGTTTTTTTGTGTGTGTGTGTGTGTGTGT
>NW_004798125.1:141483-149360 GCF_000002075.1 Aplysia californica | reverse complement strand
CTGATGAATCAGCCCATGTAGGCCTACAATTTACAATTCTACTGTGCATAAGAATAGGTTATTGTCCCCCCTTTGACAATGGCCTAAAGACACTTCAGTCAGCACAGCCCTGGGGGGGATGACAGATGTTTGACAGGAAAGAAGAAGCAAACCACAACAGAACATTCACCAACCATCCACACTGATGAGTGATAGACAGTCAGACAAACAGAATGACAGGCAAAACATAAAGAATGAGAAGAAGCAGGACCTACCAGTGTCACCCTCTCATACAATGGCAAAGCGTGCCATACTCAGAAGTAGAAGTAGAAGTTGCTACAGCCACAGATAAAGAGTGGGTGGTCAGCAGGTGCTCTGGTGTGGTTTGCTTCTTCTTTCCTATCAAAAATCTATCATCTTTATAATCTTTATCTTCCCTATTTATCTTTTGTGTTAGTTACTCTCTTGTAACACCTCTAATCTTCAGCACTTATATGACCTTACTGTGTTGCAAGTGCTGCAAAACTCTTAACTAAAACTAAAACAGATAAAAACTACAAATTCACAAAACTCTCCAACAACTGGTCATTGATGGTCACACCCGGGGTGTGTTTTATTGGCGTAAGTCTCACACAGTAGTCACAGCCAGGTGTATTATTATTTTTTATTTTATTTAGTAAGGCTTTACGGCGCTCGCAACTGCATAAGGTCATATGAGCGCCAAGGGCTGGATGTCAACAGAGAAGTCTTTACAGGGAATCAGGCTTACTCTGCTCACCTCTCTAGCCTCAACAGCACAAAGTCTGCTTCGACTATCAAGGCACCCCGGAAATAGCGGGTCACAAGAGAGTGACAAACATACAAAAGAAGTAGAGGAAAATGGCGATTGTAAGGATGATGAAAGAAAAAACAGCTGTTCCCGTTGTCGTTCAGGCACAGTTATGAGCGTGGCATTGTGGAATCGGCCTATTTACAATTCTACTGTGCGTAAGACTAAGAACGAGAAATGTCCCACCTTTGGGAATACCCTAAAGACACGTCAGTCAGTAGCACCGCCCCGGGGGGTTAAACACAGAAGTAGAAGATGCTGCAGCCACAGAAAAAGACAATAAATTCATGAAAAAAACTCCAACAACAGGTCATTGAAGGTCACATCCGGGGTGTGTTTTATTGGCGTAAGTCACACACAGTAGTCACAGCTGCCACTGCAAACGTCATAGTACAGTAGAACTTAATATTATAGAATCATACCTGGAGGTGCACCATTAGGACATGCTGTCCTGTCATATCATTCAGCTAACATACAGAATTCATTATGTACTCAAGACGTCATTTGGCTACAGACAGAATACACATACTTATGACGACGTCATTCAGCTACATACAGAATTCGTGTACTCTTGAGGTCATTCAGAAACACACAGAATACATGTACTTATGACCTCATTTTGCTACATATATAACACATGTACTAAAGACCTCATTCAGATACATACAGAATACATGTACTCAAAAAGCAGAAGCATAAACAAGTTCGATGATTCAGTTACATACACAAACCATGTACTCATGATGTCATTCACCTACAAAAAAGATACATATGTTCTGTACTCATAATGTCATACAGATGCACACATTATAATACATGTACTCAAAAGCAAAAGCATAAACAAATTCGATGATTCCGTGTCATACATAAACATGTACTTCATTCAGCTACATACAGAATACACATACTTATGATGACGTCATTCAGGTACATACATATTTACAAGCACTCAAGACCTACCTCATTCAGCTACATACATGATATATGTACTCAAAAGCAGAAGCATAAAAAAGTTCGCCGATCCAGCTACATACAGAATACATGTACCAATGGCCTCGTTCAGCTACATACAGAATACATGTAGGCCTACTCATGATGTCATTCAGCTACATACAGAATTCAGTTACTTAAAAGCAGAGGCGTAAACAAGTTCTATGATTCAGCAACACACAATGTCATGCTTATCGTGAGGTAGCAAAACAAGAACATGTTTGAATATGATACAGTAACCCAGTTATACACACAACATTTGTTTTAGTTGAGGTTTTACGGCGCTCGCAACACACACAACATTTGTTTTAGTAGAGGTTTTACGGCGCTCGCAACACACACAACATTTGTTTTAGTTTGTTTCAATAGAGGTTTTACGGCGCTCGCAACAAACACAACATCATACCTGCTGTGCGGAGGTAGAAGTCTACTTGAAGTCATGAGCATATCTCGTGACATCTTTCAGTTGCGTACATAACACATGTACACAGAACGTAAAAGCTAGCAAAAAATGTTAACAGGTTCGATGTTTCAGCTACATTATGTAGCTGAAACATCGAACCTGTTAACATTTTTTGTAGTACATACAGCGTCATGCTTATCGTGAGGAAGCAAAACAAGAACAAGTTTGAATATGATGTAACCCAGTTACACACACAACATTATATTTGCTGCGAGGTAGAAGTCCACTAGAAGCTATGAACATATCTCGAGGCATCTTTCAGCTATGTACATAACACATGTACACATCACGTAAAAGCTAGCAAAAAATGTTAACAGGTTCGATGTTTCAGCTGCACACAGTGCCATGCATGTCATCACTGTCGTAAGTAATTTACTGACGTCCAAATTTTTAGAATTTTTAAAAATTTACACCTCTACTTTACTTTTCCGATCCAGCAGTAATTTGAGTTTTAGCCCTTCGGCCTGATTTTTACACCTCAAAGCTCTAAAGATGCACCCTTTCAACATCGCCAAAATACAGTTTAAAGTTATGGTTGAGGTTTGGTTTTTTGTTTTGTTTTTATAGTAGAGGGTTTTACTGCGCTCGCAACAGCATAAGGTCATATGAGCGCAGGTTGAGGTTAACAATTTTCTTGCGTTTTACGATTCCTGATAGGATCAACACAATAATAAGAACTAGGTTTTTTTTTGTCTCAGGTGTAAAAAGTACCCAAAGGGACTTAGATGGATTGCCTGCGACACCGACAATTTGGTGAGGTACAAAGCATGAACACGTTTGGATATAACACCGTTCATCTAATACATGTACGTATACATCCATATTTTGTGAAAGCGCAAACACACTTGATGGATTCATCATACAGCAGCACACAACGTCATGCAAATATGGTGAATGGGGTGCCAAGCACACACATACGTCCGAATACAGCTAGGCCTACATACATAATACACACATAATGTACTCATGTCGTAAAAGCAGAAATGTAAACACGTTTGGTGATTCAGCTACACACAATGCCATGCAAGTGGTGAACTTTAAAGTTAAAGCACGAACATGTTTGAATATGACTATGTCATTCACAGTTACAAACAGCATTATATACCTGCTGTGAGGTAGAAGCCTACTTGATAGATGGTTTGCATACATACAAATACATGTTGTGAAAGCACAAATATATTGGTGAATTCAACTACATACATACATACCTACATACATACATACATACATACATTCATACATACATACATACATACATACATACACACAAAAGTTGTGAAAGCACAAACATATTCGATGAATTCAGCTACAAACATACAAATGATGTTAAAGAACAAACATATTCGATAGATTCAGCTACATACATACATACATACATACATACATACATACATACATACATACATACATACACACATACATGTACACATGTTGTGAAAGCACAAACATATTCGATGGATTCAGCAACATACATACAAATGTTGCGACAGCACATGTCACAAATATACTCGATGGATTCAGCTACATACACGATACAAATGTTGTGACAGCACATGTCACAAATATACTCGATGGATTCAGCTACATACATACAAATGTCGTGACAGCACATGTCACAAATATACTCAATGGATTCAGCTACATACATACAAATGTCGTGACAGCACATGTCTCAAACATATTCGATGGACTCAGCTACATACATACAAATGTTGCGACAGCACATGTCACAAATATACTCGATGGATTCAGCTACATACACGATACAAATGTTGTGACAGCACATGTCACAAATATACTCGATGGATTCAGCTACATACATACAAATGTCGTGACAGCACATGTCTCAAACATATTCGATGGACTCAGCTACATACATACAAATGTTGCGACAGCACATGTCACAAACATATTCGATGGATTCAGCTACATACAACTTCACTCAGTCCTCACCAGATGCCAGTCTGGCTGACATCACAGAGGCATATTTAGCTCAACACACACACACACACACACACACACACACAACACACACACAGAATTAGGGCCATTCCAGGAAAAGTGACACGCATAACTTGGAGATGATCACCCAACTGAACAAATTCTAAGCAATGATACAGGTATTGGTTGTTTTTTCTTTGGGGGGGGGGGGGGTAGTTGTTGTTTTTTTCTTTCTTTTTGGTTAAATGCAACTTTCCTCTCACAAAATAAAATGAAAAATGGTTTTATTATTGTGGTGTCGGTGGCCTAGTGGTTAGGCGACCGGACTCATAATCGCGAGGTTGCGAGTTCGGGTTTTCGAGCCGCGGACCAGACGTTGTGTCCTTGGGAAATGCATTTTACACAAAGACTTCACCCTGGTGGGAATGGCTACCCGGCCATAGACAGTGAAAGATCTTTTCAGAATGTTAGTGTTTTAGCGCCTATAAATGGCTGCTTGCACAGTATGCTTCCTAGGAAGTTGAGGTTGTCTCAGACTGAGAATGCTCTTATGTCTGCTGGGGTAATAGTATATATTGTGAAGCGCATAGAGCTTGCCGTTGAGCAGAGATTTGGGGGGGGGATTTTTTTTTTATAGTAGAGGGTTTTATGGCGCTCGCAACTGCATATGAGCACCAAGGGGTGGGTGTCAACAGAGAAGTCTTTACAGGGAATCAGACTTAAACTGCTCACCTCTCAAGCTTCAACAGCGCAAGGTCTGCTTCGACTACCAAGGCACCCCAAAATAGCAGGTCACAAGAAAGTGACAAACATACAAAAGTAGAGGAAAATGACAATAGTAAGGATCTGGAAAGAAAAAGTAGCAGTTCCCTGTTGTAGATCAGGCACAGTTATGAGCGTGACATGAGTCAGCCCATTTACAATTCTACTATGCTTGAACGAGAAATTTCCCCCCTTTGGAAATGGCCTAAAGACACTTCAGTCAGTGGCACTGCCCTGGGGGGTAGCGGAGATTTGCGCTATACAAAAGCTATCTATTATCTATTATTATTTCAGCAGGTTATTATCCCTGCGCTATGTGTGGCACTTTTCATTGACATTTTCTTCCTTGTTTTTGATTAGATGCAACTTTTGTCTAGCAAAATAAAATGATGAATGGATCTATTAATCATTTCTTACATTTAATTTTTTTTTCAGAAGGATATCACCCTTGTGCTATGTGACTATGTGTGTTACCTTTCATAGACATTTTCTTTTTTCTTTCTTTTTTTCGTGTTAGATGCATTCATCATTTTATTTTGCTGGAGAAAAGTTGCACCTAACAAGAAAAAAAAAAAAAAGAAAAAAATGAAGAATGGCTCTATCATTTATGATTTATTAAATTGTTTTTTCAACAGGCTATCATACCTGAGTTACCTGCGTCACTTTTCATGGAATAGCCCATTTTAACTATGTAGATCTACTCACTCTGAAGTACATGTGCATGGATAAAGTAGAACGGTTAAGGGAGATCATCACAATGAACAAACGGGTTGTCGTAAAGCAGAGGTACCATAGGCTGACTGGTTTTGCATATGAGAGGAAGACTCTGTTTTAGTAAGAGTTTTACGGCACTTGCAACACAATAAGGCCATAAAAGTGCCAAAGACTAGAGGTGTTACAAAAGAGTAACAAACGCAAAAAAGGAGGAGAGATAAGGACGATAGATGTTTGATAGTAAAGAAGGAGCAAACCACACCAGAGCACCCGCCAACCACCAACTGAGAGAAAGACGGAGCAAGCATACCACGTGCAGCTCTTCCACATCATCATGGGACTCACGTGTATGTATGTGCGCACTTACGCACGCAGACACACACACTTACATATGCACTCACGCATGCACATACACACATACATATGAGAGGAAGACTGAGCAAGCATGCCACACACAGGTCTTCCATGGCAGTAGGTTCTATCATCACGGGATACATGTGTATGTACGTGCACATTCACGCACACGCAGAATCACATTCACACTTACACATGCACTCACGCACATGCAGACACACATACACACTTACACACACACACAGGTACTCACGCACACGCAGACACACATACACACTTACACATGCACTCACGCACACACAGACACACATACACACTTACACATGCACTCACGCGCACGCAGACACACATACACACTTACACATGCACTCACGCACACTTACACATGCACTCACGCAAGCACACATACACACGGACTTACATATGTTCACACACACTCATTTACACATACACTCATGCACGTACATACACTCACAAGTACTCAAACATGATACACATACACACATGAAAGCCCACTCACAAACACTCACACAATGCGCGTACTCACACACATACAAAGACATACTCAAAGCACACATAAATACCCACACTGCACCCACATATATATATACACAAGCATAAATAGTTAGGTCACCAAAGAATTTACAGAAATGAAGCGAGCTGCAATCAGTCCACACAAGATCGAACAAAGGTAATGAAACAATCTCTTGAGTCTGAAATCTTTCACCAACTCTCCGAACCTGCTGCCACTTTCTCTCACTCTCCTCTCCTTCCAACCAAAGACAGTCACACACAAGAAAAAAAGCACACAAGGAAAAAAGCACAAGGATTCCTCGGCTTAGGTCTTCGTCATCAATGGGAGGTGAATATTTCACAGATAAAGTACAGCTTCTTCATTGTTGTTTGTCCAAAGTTAACACTAATAACACGAGATAAAAACAAAAGGCTGTCTCATCTTTTCAGGGATTTGCACACCAGTCTAAAAGTTGGATGACCAACAGAATCTAAAATCGCTGTCAGAAAACATTGCACTAAGGAGGCAGGGTGGTGTCACGGTCTTAAAATGACCAATTAGTAGGCTATTTTACTGTAAATCATTTATTCTAGTAAGTGATCCTGTGCATGCATGCACCCAAAGAGCAGCTTCTAATTTAGGGCCTGAATAAAGAAACTTTATTTACTACAGGATCAAGATTTAAAAATAAATATTCTTGCCTTGATTGGTTACTGGCCTATAGGAGTACCACGCAAAGTTATATGGTTGTTTTTAAGGACAAGCGGGCCAACCCAGATTTCGGGGTTTTCCAAAAATCTTGACCTACATCAAAAGTGGGTTTTGCACTACCTGTAAGAGAAGTTTGGTTTCATTGCTGTGTATATTTGTTTTGTTATAAGAGAAAACTCTCCTTGTCTTTTAAAAAAACTGAACACGAGGCAAAAACTTTACCTTCCACTTTCTTAAAACAGCATTTTTCGGGATAACCCCCGGTGCTTAAAAGCGCCCATATGTGCCTTTGAAACTAATAAATAAATGATGTAGAGCCTTTTTACCGGGGACAGACAAAAATGAACAAACAACAGACTAATTAACAAACAATAGGCTAATGAGTAAACAACAGGCTAATGAACACAAAGGATAAATTATAATGCCCGGGAATCCCAAGTTACTTCACACACATTTCTCCCTCTTCCTAGTGTATTTCCCTCTCTCTTACACTTAAACACACTCTCTTCCTAGTGTATTTCCCTCTCTCTTACACTTAAACACACTCTCTTCCTAGTGTATTTCCCTCTCTCTCACACTTAAACACACTCTCTTCCTAGTGTATTTCCCTCTCTCACACT
>NW_004798125.1:131265-140941 GCF_000002075.1 Aplysia californica | reverse complement strand
CACACACACTCACACACACACACACACACACACTCACACACACTCACACACACTCACACACACTCACACACACACACACACAAACACACAAACAGACACACACACGGTAGCCAGAAAAGAAACCCAACGAAGCCCTACCTAAATCGATCTGATTTTTAGAATCTTAAAACATTATGATAACACCACTAACGTCAACATATCTCATGTATAATAGCATACTATAGCATATTGCACAGAAAAATGATGTAAAAAAGAGCCAATTTCGCAGATTGCACCTGTCTAGAAGTGGAGTTTTGAATGTTTAACATGTGGAAAACTTTTCTCTGACAGAATTGGTCCAATTGGCCATGGGAATACACCACCAGTCACCTTAACTTTTAATGCTTCTATCTTGCTTGAGGAATATTCTCTCTCTCTCTCTCTCTCTCTCTCTCTCTCTCTCTCTCTCTCTCTCTCTCTCTCTCTCTCTCTCTCTCTCTCTCTCTCTCTCTCTCTCCACACCCCACCCCTCCCCAACCCCACTCACTCCACTGAAAGAACAAAGGGTAAACGCTAGCTGTTCTGCTCACCCCCAGACTCTGAAGTCACCCCCATACCGGGCAGCGCTGACCCAAGAGAGGTCATCACACCGTGCAGTGCTGACCCCAGCGAGGTCATCGGGAGCAGACTGTGAGGGTCAGAGGTCACAGGGCCGACACACAGAGGCTGGTGGGACACCAGGGGGGTAGACGACGCGGGAAATGCAGCCTGAGGGAATAGTACATGGCGTAACTGGGTCAAGACATCCATGGGTGCACCGGTCAAAGCATCCATGGAGGTTATCGGTGCACCGGTCAAGGAATCCAACGGTGTACCAGTCAAGGCATCCCTCGGAGCACCGGTTAAGGCATCCATGGAGGTTATCAGTGCACTGGTCAAGGAATCCAACGGTGTACCAGTCAAGGCATCCCTCGGTGCATCGGTCAAGGCATCCATGGAAGTTATCGGTGCACCGGTCAAGGAATCCAACGGTGTACCAGTCAAGGCATCCATCGGTGCACCGGTCAATGTGTCAATGGAGGTTATCGATGCACCAGTCAAGGCATCCATGGAGGTTATCGGAGCACCTGTCAATGAATCCAAAGACATTATTGGTACTCCGGTCAATGCGTCCATAGAGGTTATCGGTGCACCAGTCAAGACGTCTATCGGTGCACCGGTCAAGGCGTTAATGGAAGTTATCGGTAAACCGGTTAAAGCGTCCATAGAGGTTATCTGCTGATTGGTCACTCTCCTACTGTTGGAAAGAGCAAAGCCAGGGGGCGGAGCCACGGAGGGTACGTCAGCCGTAGGGGACGGAGCCAGGGTGGATGACCCCACCCCCCGAGTCGTCGGTTGGCCGCCGGATGGACGCTGCGACGCCTTCGAAAGACGACTTTTGGTGAAGTCCAGAGGTTTGGCTTTCTTCTTCTTTTTCTCTCCTCCCTCGGCCTGTCCGTTCGATGAAAGCGACTGAGCCGGCTGAGGGGCTGGTTCTGTCTCCTGCGGCCGCGCGGCACCGAGTATCGAACCTCCTCGCTTTGTGACCACAGACGTAGGTTGAGGTAGGTCATCCCCACTAGGGCCCCCAAGTCCCCTAGGCTCATCCGCGGCAAAGTCCAACTCTAGACCATTCCGGGGTAGATGAGGTACCGGTACTTTCTTCTTCTGTCTGCCACCAATGCCTGTCTGTTTGCTACTACTCTCACAGTCCCGGTCGTGTTCACCACCCAGAGTGGGACACTCGTTACGCGTGTCTCCGTCTTCAACAGCATCCTTCTTCCGTCTGTCTTTCTCCATCCTCCGCGCCCATGCCTCCTGGCACGCTTCTTCCTCCGCGCTGCTGCCCGCCGCTCTGTTCCGATATTGGTGGTGGTTGGTGGGTGGCCCTGACACATCCCCCCATGGCTCGCGGCGAGACGGTTTCTCAAAGTGGCTGACCCACTTGATGTCCTCGTCCCCGTGTCCTGAACTCACAACCTCCTTCTTCTTGTCCCGTCCACCCCCGTTGACAATGTCCCGATCCGTTCCAGGTGTGTGTGACGTCACATCAGTACCCACAGTATGTCGCTCAAAGTGACCATCCTCCACGCCACTAGTAACCGCCTCCCCCACCGCTTCATCCCCTTCACCTCTTCCATTCTGCTTCTGTCTCTGCTTCTCTCGGAACCGCTCTAGCACAGACAAGACAGGTTTCTTACTCGCCACCTTGGCCTTCTCCTCCGCCTCAGCTCTCCTCCGCTCTGCCTCCAGCCTCATCCTCCTCTCCTCATCCATCTGCTCCCTCTCTCTATCCGCCCTCTCCTTCAGCTTCTGATCCAGCTGCTCTATGAAGGGTTTCTTGTACTCCTTGTATCTCTCCAAGTCTTTCTGCCGGATGTGTCGTCGCTCGAAGGCGTAGGGATCAATCTCATCCTCCCAACAATCTAGTTCTGACTCGTCGACGGGCCGGCAGATATCTTCAACAGAGTCTTCCTCCGCATTATCGTCGACATGCTCTGATCTAAGCCGACAACCAGAAAAACGTGTTCCGTTATGTGCAAAGCCTCGAAGACCGTCTCTGCCATCCCGCTCATCATCATCATCATCATCGAACACTCCACACTTGACCGGCCCCTCCCCTGACCTTTTGTCGCAGCCAAAGTTGAGCTGTCTCCAGTGACTGTTGATCTCCATGTTGCTCACATCCCGAGCTAGGCGACAACTTTCGTCATCCTCCTCCGTCTCCCCCGCCGCGCCTTCCCCCCGCTGGTGACCTTCACGGCGCTGACCCTGAGACCTGCGCTGGTCTCCTCCGTGTCTGCGAGGCTCCCCATCCCTTCCCTGGTCTCGTCGGTTGCTGTTGCTGCTGCTGTTGTTGTTGTTGCTGCGACGGCCGGACTGAGCCCCGTCTCTGTTCTGCCACTGCTGCTGCTGACCTCTTGACCTCTCCTGACCTTCACCTCCTTTATGCGACCGGCCGCCGTGATGCTCGTCCCGATCATTATCCCAACGCCCACCCCTTCCTCCCCAGCCCTTTCCCTGCCCACCCCTCTCATAGCCCCACCGGTCCGAACCGCGAGCCCCACCCCTAGACCTGGTTCCGTCCCCTCTACTACTGATAGGTCGACCCTCATCCCCTTGACTACTGACTGACCGATCCCCGTCCCTCTCACCCGCTGAGCTGTCCGACCCACTTAAAACACTTCCTCCTCGGGCACTGGACGCTGCTGCCTCGCTATTAGACGACTTCCCACCCCTGCCCCGCCCATCCCGACCAAACCCGCCCGCCATCCGGACACCATCGCCCAGCTCCCGACCTCCCAGACTTCCATCGGTCTTCGTTACATCGGCAGACCTCCCATCTTTCTCTCCATACCTCTGCCCACCGCCAGCGCCACGACCTTGACCCGACCTCGACCCTTCACCTCTCCTCTGACCGTCTCTCTCCACCCCCTCCCCTTCATTCACGCGGCGACTCCCATCCCCCACCCTAACACTTACCACATCCCCCCTCTCACCATCTGTGACCTCCGAACCGCCACCACCCCTACTAGAGTGACCCCCACGCCCTCTGCGACCTCTGACCCTCCCCTGACCTCTGCCACCACCGTCACGGTAGCCATCTTGCCTGGGCCTGTCTTCACCAAAATCCTGCATAGTCTCTACCTCCCCTCTGGACCGGGCCCTGGAGTTCCCACCCGCCCTCCTCCCCTCATCAGCAGCTGTATTGTGCCCTCGTGAAAACGTCTCCTCACCCTCACCTTCTTTCCTCTCATTTTTCCTCCTCTCCTCCACCTTCCTCTCATTTTTCCTCCCATCCTCCATCTTCCTCTCAACTTCCCTCTCGTCTTCCCCATCACGGTGCTGCCCCCTGGATTCCCCCCCTCCTCTAGCCACACCCCTCTCACCCTGACTGCGATTTTTCCGAAACTCCTCCTGATTTCCTCGACCCCTTCCTCGCGTCTTCCCAGAACTCCTGTCACCGTCGCCCTCAGAGTTACGACCTTGACCTCCCCTCCCCCTGCCTCGACCTCCGGCAGAGTGCGGCTCTGCGCGTCTGTGGCCTTCACCCAAACCTTCGTGTTTCCTGTTGCGGTCAGTTTGTCGCGACGTGGCTTTCTCCCCCACACCATGACTGTTGTTGCGTTCATTACGAGGCGACTTTTGTCGAGACGCCGGGGCGTCGGCTGTGAGGGTCGAGCTAGTTGGGATGGTCACTACTGTGTCCTGTGACCAAAAGAAAGAAAAAAAACATGAGGATAAAGTCACAACTGTTTCCAGTGACAATGGAAAAAAAAAATGAGGATAAAGTCATAACTGTAACAGAGGTATGAGGACAAAATCACAACTGTGATAAAAGAAAAAAAAAATTAGAATAAAATCACAACTGTTTATAGTGCCGAATGAAGAAAAAAAAAAATGACAATAAAATCACAACTGTGTCCTGTTTGTTTGTTTGTTTGTTTGAGTAAAGAGAAGCACATCGGCACAATAATGTTCATTTGGTGCTGGGAAAAAGTAAGACAGACAGACAGAAACAAAAGAGGGGAAAGTAAAGAAGTAGGACATATCAGCGACCCCCCTCTAACTACCCATTCTGTGTCCTGCGGCAAAAGAAAAAATATGAAGATAAAGTCACATCTGCTTCGGGGGCTCTCGTGGCCAAGAGGCAACGGTGTTTGGCTCTCATTCAATAGGTCCCGGGTTTGAATATGGATAGCAACAGAAATTTTTCTTCTCTAAGTTGTCTCCTTTCACCTACTTTCCTGTCCTCAAGCAATGCTCTGTCATCTGCTTTCGTCTCCACTTTCTACCCCCACCTCCTCACCTCCTTTGCCCCCTCCTCTGGGCTCCTGACACTTTCTACAGCCTTTCTACTGCCACTCCCCCTGATCTTTTGGTAAGAAAGTACCAAACCCACCGTATCCCACCACCATCACACCCACGGTGTCCCGCCACTCACCGGGTTCACCAGGTACTTGTTCCTCTCCGCCTCCAGGTCAATGATGCCCCCTTTGGCCTTCTGCCGCTGGTACACCTCTGCCATGCGTCGCTGCTGGTCCCTCAGCTCACTCGACGGCACAAACGTCTCTTCTTCCACGGTCTCGTTCGACTCACACACGACAGAGAGAGACTCCGCATCCAGGGGCTCTCGGCACAGCGGGCAAACTATCACCTCCTCCTACATAGCAGCCACACACACACACACAGAAAAAACCCAACAGATTAGAATTATAAATTATAGCAACTAAACATACACACAGACTCCGCATCAAGGGGCTCTTGGCACAGCGGGCAAACTATCACATCCTCCTTCATACCAGGCACACACACACACAGAGAAAAAGCCAACAGATTAGAATTATAAATTATAGCGACTAAACATACACACACACATACACACACACACACACACATACAGACAGACTCCATATCCAGGGGTTCTCGACACAGCGGGCAAATTATCACCTCCTCCTACATACCAGGCACACACAGAGAAAGAGATTAGTATTATTCAATAGTGACCATACATAAGCAAACATATACATCTACACACACACACACACACGCACACACACAGGACAGAGAGAGACTCCGCGTCCAGGTGCTCCTGACACAGCGGGCTAACTATCACTTCCTTCTACATACAAGGCACACACACAAAAAAAAGCAGATTACAATTATATTATAGCAGTCAAACACACACACACACACCCACACTCACACACACACACACACACATATATGCACACAACAGAGAGATACTCTGCATCCAGGGGCTCTCGACACAGTGGGCAAACTATCACCTCCTCCTACATAGCAGGCACAGACAGAAAAAAAAAACAGACTAGAATTACACTATAGCAACCAAACGCACACACATACACATACACACAGAGAAAAACAGATTGGAATTATATTATAGCAACCAAACACATACACACACCGTACAGACACTGACTTCTCATCCAGGGGTTCTCGACAGAGCAGGCAAACTATCACCTTCTCCTTACATACAAGGCACACATAGAAAGAGGATAAGATTGATAAAATGTTTTCCAAACACACACATAAAAACAAGAAACTCACAACAAAGCTACCACAGGTGTGTTCCAGAACCCTTCTGATACAACAAAAGCACATACACAATAGAAGACACCCCCCCCACGCTCTCCTTCTCCATGACTTATCTGCCCCCCTCCCCCTTCCTCTCTTTCTCCAGTTTTGAGACATGACATATTCCACCTAGTTACTCCTCCCCTCCCCTCACCTTCTCCTGCTCTCGGACATGCTTAGCCCCCTCCTCCTCTCTGGTCCTCCTCTCCTCCGCCATAGCAGCGCGCGTGTGCACCAGGTACATGTGTAGACAGCGCGTGTGGAAGTAGTGGTAGCAGCCGGTGCGCTGGAACGCGTCCGTGGGCTCAAAGTGCTCCAGACACACCACGCAGGGACAGCGAGGAACGTTGCCTTCTGTCAGGCTGTCCCGCGCCATCTGAGGGAAAACACAAATAAGGGTTTTAGTTTAGTTTTAGTAGACGTTTTACAGCACTCGCAACTGCATAAGGTCATATGAGCCCCAGAAGATTAGAGGTGTTACAAGAGAGTAACAAACATTTATAAAAAAGAAGAAGGGGAGATAAGGACCATAGATGTTTGATAGGAAAGAAGGAGCAAACCACACCAGAGCACCCGCCAACCATCCACTAAGGGTTTTAGTTTTAGTAAGAGTTTTATGGCACTTGTAACACAATAAGGTCACATAAGTGCCGAAGAATAGATGTGTTACAAGAGAGTAACATATATACAAAACAGAAGGAGGAGAGATAAGTTCAGTTTCAGTAAGAATTTTCGGCACTTGCAGCACAATAAGATCATATAAATGCCGAAGAATAGATGTGTTACAAGAGAGTAACATACACAAAACAGAAGGAGGAGAGATAAGGACGATAGAAGTTTGATAGAAAAGAAGGAGCAATCCACAACAGAACACCCATCAACCACCCACAAATTCTCTCTAAAAAATTGAAGTTTCGGGAAAAGAAAACAGAGCCTCAAAATAATCCCAGTAGAATAGCCATGGCAAATATTTGTGTATTGTAAATATTCACTAATAAAACTATGTATTTTTCTGTCAATACGAAAAGTCTCACAAATATTGCAAATAAACCTTTATGTTTTTGTCATTTACAATAACACACGATAATATAGCAAATCACAAATATATTTTCACATCATTTATAATAAGTTGTATTTGACCGATGGAAATGGAATCTACACCAAAAAAAAAATATAAAACGCAAATCTGATCCGGGTTCTTCCAAGGGTAAAAACACTTTTTGTTAAAAACGAAGGGCTCTGATTTCATCAGAGTACTTAGTAGGTCTGTTTACTTTAAGCAAGAGTTTTACGGCACTTGCAACACATTAAGGTCACATAAGTGCCGAAGATTAGAGGTGTAACAAGAGAGTAACAAACACAAAAAAGAAGGCGGAGAGATTAGGACAATAGATGTTTGATAGGAAAGAAGAAGCAAACCACACCAGAGCAACGCCAAACACCCACTGCCTCTCCCCTCGACGCTTAACAGCAACAGAGGATGAAAAAGTAAAAAGTAAAGTACTTAGTAGGTCTGCTTCGACTACCAAGGCACCCCAAAATAGCAGGTCACAAGAGAGTGACAAACATACAAAAGAAGTAGAGGAAAATGACAATAGTAAGGATCAGGAAAGAAAAATTTTTAAGCAGCAGTTCCCTGTTGTAGATCAGGCACAGTTATGAGTGTGACATCAATCAGCCCATTTACAATTCTACTGTGCTTGAACGAGAAATGTCCCCCCTTTGGGAATGGCCCAAAGACACTACAGTCAGTGGCACTGCCCCCGGGGGGGTCTTAGTAGGTCTGGGATAGGAAACATACAACACCAGATCACACATAACAACAAACACAATCAGATCAAGTGAGACTGGTTTTGGTGAAGTGTATGTGATAAGGCTCTCCAACTCCTGATTACCAAATCTGAGACAGTCCCATGAGTCTGCCAGACAACATACACTATATTGGACAACTCAAATGTGTCACGACGCGAAGGAATCAGGCGCTCGTCAGATTTTATGCAAGTGGAGTTAGTGGTATCACATGAAAGCTTGTTCATTTGTCTTGACTTCCATGAAAAAAATAGCCATTTATCTTGAGTAGCAGTCGAAATATTTCCAACTGAAGGAGGTCGGGTCGCCTCGTTTCAGAAGTAAAATTAGCGAGAAAATGGCCGCCAAAGTTTAGTGACTTCCATAGCTCAAGAGTCCTTAAAAACTGCAAATTTACATTTTTCGTGCCTGTCATCAACGTTTTTCCATAAAATCCACACATAAGAATGTTTTTGAGGGGCCATACAAAAGGTGTTGAGCCAAATAACTAAAATTCGAAAAAAAATTCCAAACTGGACGAAAAATGACAATTCCTTTTATTTCATTATTTTGGCGATTTCACAAAGATGCCTCACAAATTGTGAATTCAAAACGTAAGTAAAAAAAACAAAAAACAAAAAACAAAAAGGGGCAAAATGCGGGGACAAAAAAAAGCATACGAAAAAAAACTTATGTCCAGTATTTCATAGGAATAAGCTCACCGGACCTACGTCACAAACTTCCGTTCCTCACCTCGATCAGAGTATACAACATGGGCTCTCCGAGGTACTCTGTGGCCTTGACCTTCATGTCTTGGGCCAAACTGGAGAGAGAAGGAGAGAGATTTAGAGTTAAAGGAAGAAAAAAATAAACAAATAAAGATGGCTAAATTATGCTTTTTAAAAAAGTGGTAGTAAGAGTGTTACAGCATATGCAACACAGAAAGGACACATAAGTGCCAAAGATTAGAGGTGTTACTACCAGAAAGATAATATATAAAGAAAAGATAGAGAGATAAGGACGATAAGTGTTTGATAAGAAAGGAAGACGAGACCACACCAGAGCACCCACCAACCACCCACACTAAATTCTGCAAAATCTTCAACATATTATATCTTAAATTTCCATGCAAATGAATAATATAAATTGAGATGTCATTATAACTTGAGTAAAAATGAAAGCATAATATATAATTGGTAGGAATAACATGTCTTTTATAATTTCACACTTATAAATTGTAAAAAATTCACCTATAATTATAAGCGTGATGTATCTATTTCCATAGGGATAACTCATTTTGTCAGCACGCTTCACATATATAGAACCGTATAAAACCACACAGACAGACAGACAGACAGACAGACAGACAGACAGCTAGACAGACAGACAGACAGACAGACAGACAGACAGACAGACAGACAGACAGACAGACAGACAGACAGACACCCTCCCTACCACCCACAACCTCATAACACAACATACCTCTCTATTTCCTCCTCTCCGAGGCCACGGGGATTGCGGATCTCCAGCTCAGGAGCTTCATGAGGGTACTGAAAGAAGAAGATGCAATATTATTTCAATATCATCTGTTCAAACAGCCCTTTCACCCCCCTCCCCGCAGTGCCAACGACTGTAGTGTCTTTAGGCTTAGGCCATTCCCAAAGGGGGGACATTTCTCGTTCAAGCATAGTAGAATTGTAAATGGGCCGACTCATGTCACGCTCATAACTGTGCCTGATCTACAACAGGGAACTGCTGCTTTTTCTTTCCT